>NC_050194.1:9840787-9898287 GCF_008315115.2 Sander lucioperca | reverse complement strand
GATGAGTAAGTCCGATACAGAGGTCTCAGTGGACAACCTGAAAGGTCATGTGTCAGTGGTTTCCATTCCTGGCCAGTAAGCAAGAAGGCCTCATCTATTGTTTTCTACCTGAGTACCAGTCACACAGACCCTTAAATGATCATGCGGTTAAAAAAAAACAACCCAACCAGCAGCTTCCACCGCTGCTCGCCAAGAACAGGATGGATCATAAAGGTCACTTCAGCATTCCAGTTTCTTTAATGCAGGAAACGGCTTCAGAGACATGAGCCAGCGTTTCCTGTCAGAGTGCACAGTGGACACACTCATCTTTCATAACAGCGTGCCACTCTGAGAACCTCTTAACTCGGCCGGGCCCAGGCCAGCCTGGCCCCACACTGTACGCAGGACTACCCTGCAAGCCGCAGCACTTTTAGGGGGCGAATGGGTCCGATTACACTGCTGAGGAATGGTGCTCCTGTCACGCTGTTGTTTTTCTGAAGGCTGCTTGTGCGCTAAGGCTGCGTGTCAAAATCTGAGCATCCTGGGTGATGGAGCCAACGGTAGAATAGATACCCAGGGTCAGTCTGAGGTCTGGTTGTCGGTAAGGGAAATGTTTTTCCCCCAGCTTTTTTCCCCTTTTCAGCATGTTAACATTTTTTGTCCAGTACTCATGTGTGACTGCAGCTGCTGTTCCCCATAGTTGATTCATGGAGCCGATGACTCCCAGTTCCAGAATATGCCCGCCTTGAACAAACAACCTCGCATTTAACATTAAAATCACAGTTCAATAAAGCTACATCTTGTAGGTTTGAGCACACAAACGGCATAATAGATGGTTAATGAGGTGGATTTGAGTTCAATCGAGGCTCAGATTCTATCATGCCAGTTGTACTAAAACCCTAAGTAATTTTCATCTTATATAATCCTGGGAGTTGCCAAACAGTTTTCTTCCATTGCCGTGCCCTGGTGATTTAGGGCTATTATTGTCATGTAGGTGCCTGCCCTGTTACCCTCTCAGCCCAGCAATTTTTAGATGACAAGCCTCCTAGTTAAAACGTGGCTTCTCCTCTGCTTCCCTATGGAATACAGTAGGTTGTTGTTTTCCGGGTCACAAATGGATGGAGGCATAGAGGAGGAAGCAGGCCATGGAGCAGTGTGTGAGAAGCTGCGTTAGTGAGGATGAGGATGAAGGCTTACTATTTCTGAGCAGCCAAACATGTTGTTCACATGGCCTGTCAGCTGCAGGCTGTTAGGTTGAGTGTTGTTTTTGGCACACGGGTGTATTGTGTGTCCTCGGGGTACGCCACTAAAGGAACTCCTGGCAGACAGCAGGACAATAACAACGTTGGCACAAAGGAGGGTCGGAGCAGGTTAGAGCACAGGGGATATATTAAGGCCAAGGAGACTTGGTGCGTCTTTTTGCTTTTTGTATACGTGTCCAGAAAGTAACGTTAGCTGTTATTCCCAGTGTGTGTCCAAGTGTATCTAAGCTGCTAAATCAGATTGGACGCCATATTATAGTTGGAACAGGAAGTGGATCTAAACAAAGGACTATAATGTCATCATCAGGACCCTCTGGGGAAGCAAGTGTGGGATTCCCCTAAATTCCCCTTTAGTTATACAAAAACAGTTTACTTCCTTTACTGCTTGATACTGCCTTTTGTGCAGTACCCCATGATGCAAATTGCTGAAGTAATAGTGTTTGTTGGCGTATGCCCATTTTCCGTGAAGCATGATTTTGATCAACCAGGTTTTGGTGTCGTTCTGTTGTTATAAAAGAGCAAAAAACCTCTTTATAGCCTCACAATTTTACAGTGAAAGTCAACAGTCATATTGGAAAAAATCCATTATAGAAGACAGAAATATACTTATTTCTCCACTGATAATATTATCAATAAAACAAAATGTGGTGCTGCAACACGTACACTTTACAGTCCCTCCAGAAAAATGCCAAAGTCCACATATTTATGCGGGGGCCGCATTTCTTTCAAATACGCCACACTTTTGCCGCATAAATTGCCGATTTCTGCGCAAAATACGCGGGGCTTGCATGATTTCATAATCTCGCATTTTCGTCGCAAAAAAGTCACATATATCTTAGCAGAAAGTTGAGAAATGTTGCGTTTACTTCACACAAGAGCAGCCATTTTCCCCTGTTGCCATGGGAACGTTATGAAGTGACGTCATTACGCGACGTGAACATCATCGAAAAGCTGCAAACCGCAGTTTTTGCAAGTTTTTCCCGCAATTTCATCGCATAAAATTGCATAAATATCCCGCATATTCCAACGCATTTTTTAAGAAAATGTGCCGCATAATCAAGGATTTTTGCTCGCAACAATCACAAAAAAACTCCGCATTTTTCTGGAAGGACTGACTTTAATTCACTCTAAAAAAAACCCTGAAACCTGCATTAATCCTTCTCTTTCCCTCCTCATTCTTAGATGTGCACCCCAGCCAACACACCAGCGACGCCCCCCAACTTCCCGGACGCGTTGACCATGTTCTCCAGGCTGAAGGCGTCCGAGAGCTTCAACAGCGGCAGCGGCGGCAGTCCCATGGCCGCCTCCATGGCCACTTCACCACCCCAGGTCGGCGGCTGGGGGGTCTCACCAAACGTACCTAATGTGCCGCAACCTCCACATGGACTCTGGACTCAGGGGCAGCCCCCCACGCAGCCCTGCCCCGCCTGGCCCACGGGCGTGAACCCCCACGCAGGTGCTGAGCAGAAGGCTAGCGTAGTGATGGAGGCTGAGAGATGAAGGGCAGCACAGGACTGAAAAGCCCTCGTTTCCACCCCAGGGAGGGAGGGAAACAGGGGGATAAATGCGGGGAGGGTGGGAGATGATAATGGGTAGAAATGGGTTTTGGTCTTTTTCCCAAAATACGGATATGGATATGGAAATAGACGAAAGCTACGCAAAGAAACCAAGAAAAACTCAACGTGGACAATTTAAGAAGAGGAGAAAACCAATGCAAATGTCAATACAAAAATAGAAGAAGAAAAAAAGATGCGCACACACACATAGTAATAAGAGAGCAACTGAAATCTTTGTTAGTTTTTCCTAAGTAAATGCATAGAAAAGAAAAATATTATTGAACTAAAAAAACATTTTTTTCTTTATTTTTTTTTAAATTGTCACGCCCAAGGATTGAATGTGATGTTCAAGGACATTCAAGGCAGCAAACTTAATTTTTAATTTTTTCAGCCAGTGTTTTTTTTGCCACTGGCATTCTGTGTTTCTGCAACTGTCTGTGCTGCATGAGGAGGAATGAACTTTCAATGCAGTGTTTGAGACAAACTCCAAAATCAACACGCACTTGTGTGTGAGTGTGTATGCATGTGAGCGGTTGGTCAGTGTGTAATCCAAAATGTATACAGACACATAAATATATATTCACACACACAAACAAATACACGCACACACACATTAGCGTTTAGAGGAAACACCTCCATACTGTCATCCCCATCGTTAAAGGTGGGACTTTTCTTACCTCACCTGGTGGTCACCTGACTTCTTTCAGCTAATCAGGGATTCTTCTTAAACCAACCGTTGCCGCCACAGGACATGTTTATAAAGGTTTTTTCTTAAAGGCAGCAGCCACTCTGGTTTATGCTAACTGATCCTTGCTGCAATGGCTTTTCCTGACACAGTTTTAAACCTGGACTCAGACAACATCTGTCCACTGTATACTTTTTTTTCTGGAGATTTGGGTTATTACAAGTAAAATGAGAAATCATTAATATAATATCGTTTATAATGCTAATTGTTCTGTTTTTGTTGAAAGATTAAGGGAGGGGGCTTTGAAAATGGGTGGGACTTCAGGTTGATTTTTTTTTTTTTTTTTTTACGTGAATCAAACGCAGTTAAAATGGATACAGATCTAAGACAAAAACTCGACTACATCTTTGTAAACAGAATTGCCACTTTGCATGATGTGTTCATAACGTGCAACATCTTCTGTAGCAAACATACATGAGGTCGAGACATGTTTATGGGAGGGGGTGGAGTAAAAGATGAGGGTGGGGTGGTGGGTCTCATCCCCAATAGAGATGCAATAGATGAGTGTTTCTCTACAAAGACTCAAATCAGCAGTGTCTCAATGTAAAAGCAAAATTGGACATAGTGTCTTGTTAGATATGAGAAACAAACAGAAGAAAATGGGTGTGGGGCAGCTTCGGGAAGCCCACCACAGACTATTTGGGGACACTACAGACTACTTTCAGATATACAGTATGTATATATACCCTTAGATACTGTACTACAGAGAATGTTTTTACAACATTAAGGTCTCTTATTTTTGACCGGTCCCTGGTCCATTGATACTGAGGGACAATTCAGGGATGGCCCTGACATATGGCAATATTTTAAATACAGGGTCTACCCCTTTTTTAGGTTTCTCCTGTTTGGATTATTTTTTTCATTCGATATAAGAAGAGAGAGAAGAGATATTTTGAATAGCTGAGGGTTTGTTGTTTTAAAGAGGAAAAAAAAATGGGAAATTATGAATATAATAATGAATAAATAAGCAACTTCCCTTTTTTTTATTATTTAGACTAAACTAATGTTTGAGTTCATCCTTTTCCATGCTTCATACTTTATTTGGTTAAATCAGAGCGTTTCTGGGTGGGCCTATTCCTAAATGGTTTCTCATGTATGTTTCCCCACTTGTATGAGACCATTCCCACAATATTTGTGGACTACCTGATAATTAACTTATCATTTTTGTGAACCTAAATAAATATTGTATGTCAACCTAATCGGCATGGTTTACTGCAGTGTGTGTGTGTGTGTGTGTGTTTACCTATATTCATGGGGTCCAAAAACCCGGGAGTCCAGTATACTTGTGGGGTCCCGAACTGCTTTGTGGGGCTAAAATGCTGGACCCCACAAGTTTAAAGGGCTGTTTGAGGGTTAAGACTTGGTTTTAGGATTAGGGTTAGAATTAGGTTAAGGTTAGGCATTTAGTTGTGATGGTTAAGGTTAGGGTAAGGGGCTAGGGAATGCATTATGTCAATGACAGGTCCCCACAAAGATAGTGCCACAAATGTGTGTGTGTGTGTGTGTGTGTGTGTGTGTGTGTGTGTGTGTGTGTGTGTGTGTGTGTGTGTGTGTGTGTGTGTGTGTGTGTGTGTGTGTGTGAGAACTAGACACCAGAGCAGTGTGTTAAATAATGACAGTGGCAAGATGGATGCATCATAATCTCACGTTTGGCTACCTCTCAGCCAGGCGGATTTGAAACCCAGCCAGACTACAAAGTCATGTTCTACAAACCTCTCTGTCTTTTTGTGTGTGTCTCTCTCTCTGTCTATCTGAGAACTAAGAAGTCTGGTTGATGTTTTGGAGCGAGTGGTGCTGGAGATGAAAGCCAAAATGGAGAAGAGAGAAAAGCTTTTGAAAGAGGGAGTTTAGCTCTGCTGCCATTGCTATCTTCGCCTCTCTGAATTCACATCGCTTCAGATGTAAACACAAACAAACACCAGCTGTCCACACGCACGCAATCGGCAAACATAAACACACACACCACACATGCCAGTGGTGAAATGGTGGTGGTAACGGCGGGGTCACAGAGTTCTCAATGTCCTCGGCTCACCTACTGGCTGCTTCCTTCCTCCTCTACAGGAAGTAAAGCAGATTCCCTTTGCTGATTGTGTGTGCGCCAATCTTTGAGCTGCTGCAAGTGTGTCAACGAGGTCGGGTGAATGCCGACAACTTGGCATCGGGTACTGCGGTGCATCGGAGTATGTGGGAACAGGAATAGCAATCAGGGTTTGTTCAAGAGCAGCACAGCATGGCCCAGTATGATGGCAGTAAATGGGTTATCCAGGCCACCATTGCTTAATTGTGACATAGACATATTTTCTCTATTTCTTATTCATCATAAGTGCTGTAAACTGACAATCTGAATGATTCACGTTTTTATTTTGGTGGCATCTTCAGCTCATAGTTTTTCCAGAAAACACTTCTTTGTATTGTAACTGTGGTTATTGTATAATTGCTAATGCTATGTACCTAGTTATTCTTCTATTTACTCCTTACAAATTGCTGAACAAAACATAAATCATATTCTGATGTCAGCACTTTGCTGGGAAGAGCTACCAGACACCACATTAAACATTTATTTATCTACCTACAGGCATTTTAATTCAACCTACTTGTATTGAAAGAAGATGAGAAAATGCAGCATTTATCATTAGCATGTGTCAGTTGTTAGAAAACTGTTGTAGAGTGATGCCGCTCCGTTCAGTTTATCTATTCTTCACGCCAAAGCATGACATTGTTTTCTGGGTCACTGGATGCTGTGGACACAACACAGTCTCACATATGGCCCACCATCAGTACACCTGTCTCACTTCATGTGTAAACATTGTTATATTAGCTCTCTGCTGTAGGGCAGTTGGGGATTGCCACTGGTAAATTGGTTTGACTTTAATTAAAGATGTATTTTCTGTAAACAAAGGAGACGACACTTGAAAAGATTTCCCGCCTATTTTGGGCTCTACAACTAATTTCATTGAAAGATACCAGACTAGATCTTATCAAAACAATGCTCTAAAGCACAAATTGTATTACTTTACAAAACAGAAAATGTAGAATATCTTTTTATTTATTTTAAAGGTACCCTGCGTCGTTTTTGACCACTAGTAGCGCTATGGAGCAATGTCTTTATTAGTGGGTCCTTGTTTCGATTGTATGAAATGCGAGGACCAGGCACCAAGGAAGTGTGCCAGGCTTTGAAGCCAAGTTGATATAGTGGCCAAACTGGAATTACAACTTCAGCTATAATTTCATCTGGCTAATTTTATATGTGGAACGCTGTATCCATGGCGTATGTATGCATGGCGTCGAGGACGCACGCGGGCGACGCAATTCACGCTATTCTGCTGATTGATTGTTGGTGGTAGTAATGCGCCAACAAACGTAGCAATGTGCCAACAAAATCAGTGAAGAAGAAGACTGCTAGCAAGCAAACATGGGAGATGTTAGATCGTAACCACCGAACGACAAACGGCATACTGCGCAGACGTCGACACACAGACGGTTATTCAAATGTATAAGTTTAACCTAATAAGTAACGAGATGTAACCCTTACCCTGTCTTTTAACATTTTAATCCTAACCCTAACCTTAACCCTTCATAGCTAATGTTAGCTAGCTGCTTACTTAAGTGTTGCCACTTGCTTAGTATGCCAGCTTTGTTCACTGACTTGTTTGGTGGGTACGATCTAGAATTTACCATCAAACATAGATGATTTCATATATTTTAAAGGATGCACATTTGTTTTGGTGAGAAACACTGAACTTAAAGAGACTTTAAAAATTACAATCCCCTTTCACATTCTTTTACATATGGATACACCTTGGCTATTAAATGCAGTCCGTATTACTTCAGGCTATTATTCTCTGTAAAAGGAAGTATTTGAGCTTGAACCTCAATCAACAGCAGGTAGAATTTCAACTTGGAGAAATACTTGTAATCATTTTCAGTGATTAAACACATTTTCACATTGGTAGGCTCAAAAGAGGCTTGTGTGGCTTGTGTGTTGTTGGTGAATGCTAACAAAAGAAAGCATATTTTTTGTTAAACATTATGAGGTGCTCACATTTGGCTATCAAGTGAGAGAGAATTAGATATGGACCAAAAAGCCCAGTATCATGTTTCATCTTTTTAGAAAGAGAAATGAAAGATAAAATTAAAGGTTTAGCTGGGGCTATAGGGAGCAGAAGTTAGCTTAAAAAGGGCCAGTAACCACCATGTAAAATGTTCTGTAGAAGCCATCAGAGGCTGCAAGTCTAAATAGAGGGCACAGGGAAAGGCAGAGGACACTGCGCACTGTGTGGAGGTGGGCAGGGGAGCAGAACGGACAGAGTGACATTGGGTGCGTTTGTAACCTGGCACCTCCACCCTGTTCTCTCTACAGGTGGAGGCTCCAACTCGGCACCGGACTAGCTGCAGCTAGCAGCAGGAACACACACACACACACACACACACACACACACACATACTGCACATACAAAGCTTCTGGCAGACATTAGATGAAGAGAGTGATAATATGAGTCAGACTGAGAAAAAGTTAGGGAGGAAGGAAACAATAGCAATACATAATGGCAGAGTGTGCAGTAAAAAGTTTGCCAAATAAATGGGAAAATATTGTTAACTGAAACCCATTAGCTGATGTTTCAAAGGTGATTTTGTCTTCTAAAAAGTGACTAAAAACATAAGAGTACTAAGATTACATTGATAGTAAAGAACACAGGCTTTTACGTGTTAGTTAAAGGGTGTGTTGGAGATGATTTGGAAGACAAGAACAAATAAAAAAGCGCTAAGATTTATCGAGAGAACGATGCATCATGTCCGGTCAGCGGCAGTCAGAGCTGGTAGAAATGACTCGGAAAATGAGCAGCTTTGTTTCTTACAGGTGCTCTAAGCGATGTCACGAGTTTTTTTAGGCTACAACATTTTTTGTCACATACAGCAAACATCTCCTCACTATGCGCTAGCTGCCTGTCCCGTGAACACACTGTAAAAAAAAACGCGGCCTCCGTAGACAAGTCCCTCCAGAAAAATTATGTGATTGAAATGATTACGTGATTATGCGATCGCATAATTCAATGCATAATCAGCCAAAGTCCGCATATTTATGCGGGGGCCGCACTTTCGCCGCATAAATTGTAGATTTCTGCGCAAAATATGCGGGGCTTGCATGATTTCATAATCCCCGCATTTTCGTTGCAAAAAAGTCACATATCTTAGCAGAAAGTTGAAAAATGTTGAGTTTACTTCACACAAGAGCAGCCATTTTCTCCTGTTGCCATGGGAACGTTATGAAGTCACATAATTACGCGACGTGAACATCATCGAAAAGCTGCAAACCCCACGATGAAGCCATGATGAAACCGCAATTTTTACAAGTTCCCGCAATTTTTACAAGTTCCCGCAATTTTTGCAAGTTCCCGCAATTTCATCACATAAAATTGCATAAATATCCCGCATAAAAACTCAAAAATGCATTTTTCTGGAAGGACTGTGTAGATAGCCCAGGCTCCACAAACGGCAACAAAAACAAACTGCGCCAACCTGCACCACGAACCATAAACAGTGTTCCAGCCAATCACCGACATTAAGGATTTGGGGGTGGGGGTTGGGAGGGTTAGTGCACGGAAGGGAGGGGGAGGGGACGGGATGAGGAGGAGGGAGGGGCGAACTAGCCTCCGTTTTGTTGACAGTACTTTGAACGTCAACAAGAAGTAACGTCACCCAACATCGCTTAGAGTACCTTTAATGATGCCACATAAATTACTCAGCCTGTCTCGAGCTGTGTGTTTTTTTCCTCTTACCTGTACCTGTCACTCGCCATCATTCGTAATTATTTTATCCAACCAGTTAATTATTTAAACCGTCTGCCTCGCAGTCCGCCAATGGAGTGTTTGAAAAGCCGCAATGCATTTTGGGGCAGTTAAATGTCACTTCTCATACTCAGAAATTCTTGCTAATGTAGTATGTTTTCAGACTTAGACCAAAAAATCACTTAAAGGTGCAGTAGGTAAGCCTTATAAAACTAACTTTCTGTCATATTTGCTGAAACTGACCCTATGTTCCAGTAGAACTAACTGAAGCTGGTAATAAAAAAATAAAAAAATCCGGCTCCTCTGGTACCACCTACAGCCTGTAGTGCGATTTGCAAAAATCCACCGCTCCCTGTTCAGATGCACCAATCAGGGCCAGGGGAGTGCATGTCAATCACTGCTCATGCACACACATTCATTCTCCCTTGTGGGGGTAGGGGCTTAGGAGACCGCTTTAGCAGAAAGGAGTGGAGGGAATCAGAAGTTGTCGATGTTCAAATTCTTTGGCTAAGTCCTGGATATTCACAATCCTACCTACAGCACTTTTAATGCAGCTTTAAGCATCATTCTGACTGGAAGGACAGCAGTCTTCGTATTTTGTTTTATCAAATGCCGTTTTCACATATGAACTCTGGACTATATGTCAGAGGAATTAGGTCCCGACATAGTAAAGAGTTTCCTCTTACACATGAAGCACACAACCGGAGATTGTCCGTGTCAGATGCGTTCTCACTTACTGGAAATACTCTGGTTTAAACGAGGGGTGGCGCTGGGTAGAGCGTGCAGCAGACAGGTAATGACACAGATTACACTGCGTCACAGAGCCGATCATAATTTGGTCATAAACAACCGAGTGTCTTGCCATTCCTTGTATTTGTCTGACGATTTCGGCATCGGCCCTAACCGACAGAAGTTCCCGAATCTCGTCGTCACTCCAGTTAGACATTTTTGTTGCCGTCTTCATGTAAGTCGTCCTCTTTCTTCACCCTCGGATGTTTGTTTTCTTCTGGTTTTGCACAAGCAGCATGAAACATCATCAACACGCCGACTTGCTTGCTGTGAATTCTCACACTTTGGGCTCAATCTGAGATTACCTGGACTTTGTACTAGGGAGCTGGCATCAAAGACTGTTTGATGTCGAAACCGACTCGACTAAACAGACTGATTCAGACATTGGGTAGTGTCTAGATAATTCCAGGGTTGCAGTGCATAGGGCTACTACAGTCCTTCACATTTACTGTGAAATCTACTCCAGTGGCACATAATGTAAAAGAAGCCATTAGAGTCTGCCAATCAGCCGGTATGAATGGTCTTGTTTGTTTACAGTAATTATATCTACTGTATGTCTCAAATAATATGGCAGTGATTGACTGATGTTAAACAGTGTTGCAATTGCACCTTTTAGATCTGTGGTTTCAGCCAATGCCGGTGTCACCAACTCTTTCTCTCTCTCTCTCTCTCTCTCTCTGTCTGTGTGTCCATGACCGCAGTGAACCTGTGACAATGGCTGTGTGCCATTTCAGCCACTCTGTGGCCGAGATCCTGAGTTGGACACAAAGCCGGCTTTATCTCTGCTCTCACTGTTGTATCAGTGCTGCCTGGCTGGACGCATTAGTACCGGACTTAGCAGGCACACAAACTTGTGTGTGTGTGTGTGTGTGTGTGTGTGTGTGTGTATACGTGAATGTGTGACCATAAAGAGACCACTGACCACTGGGGAAAGTTACAGAGACAGTGGCATGCTGTTTCTGTTCCCATATCATGTGGTGCTGTTGGGAAGAAAGTCATAAAAAACATGATGCATGGTCTGTGTGTGTGTGTGTGTGTGTGTGTGTGTGTGTGTGTGTGTTTGTGTGTGGACAACACGCGCATGCCAATATAACGTCACTGAGTCTCGTAGGTGTGTGTTTGTGAGTGTGTGTGTGTGTGTGTGGCTGTCTGAACTGGTCCAACTGGCCTTATAAAAACATCATGCATCAAAGTGTTCCTATCTGTTTCTTTCTTTTTCACTTCTCTCTATCTTTCTTCTCAACATCACCCCCCTCCTCCTTCTTTGCAGACACCCCTCCACTCACGTGATCTCTCTCATTCTCACTTTCTGTCTGTCTCTAACGCTTTCACTCCCTCACAGAGAACTTGGAATATGGAGAAAAGAGATTTTCATAAGACGCTGAGGAGAAACGAGCCATAAAACACGTTTACAGGTGAAATAGCAGGTTGTTACACTGCGGGACATCACAGACACGCAGATGTTCACACAGGAACAGTGAATGTGTTTGAGTTTGTGCCACAGAACTATTCCATTCAGCATTCATGTACAGAAAAGCCTTGAAGTGAATCATCAGCTTCTCATCTGCTTGGTAAATTGACACACAGTCATATTTCCATGCTCCTTCCTTACATTCAGTTCCATTTTTGTGGTCCAGTATGAGCCTATCGCTGTCTGCTTTACTTCAAACATGATTTTCTATTACAATCCTGTGCTGGTGTCTTGACTGTGAGGCGGCTCTGTGGTGACAGCAGGGGTTCGATTAGATTAGATGAAACATTAATGATCCCTGCGGGGAATCAGGCCTTTGCAGCAAGAAAGCGCTGACAGTATACATCAAAGAAAAATAGGACACAAAGAAGTAGACAGCCTAAGGGGTGTATGCAAACATTCAGCCAACAACTCCAACAACTAGATATATAAATATATGAATAACAATGTGTAAATTAGCAGCTGTAGAATGAGTATGAGCAGACATTTCCCATTTCCCCCTTTAAATAGCTTTCATTATGGAAGATATTTGATGTTAACACTTATTTTTTAGTTTTATGGCTGCACCATTCCAATACATGGACATATTCTATTGGTTGTGTGCATTATGTTAACACATTTTCTCAATCTTCAAGGATAAGTTAAACATTTTAAAATCGTTCTTGAGACAAAACTCACATGCCAAAGCTATTATGAGGCTTTAGCAGTCTGAGTTAGCAACATCATATTTCTGCCAAAGTTGTTAAAAGGTCAAAACCAACAATGTTTTAGTCCATTTCTCAATACTTTCCAACTTCTGTACCCTGTCTGTGGCACGCGGCCTCCAGCCCATTTGTGCCTACTCATGTCACGTCATGCCTTTAAAAATGAGTCACAAATATGTTTTAATCAGGACAAGTAAACTTTTAGTTAGCTAATGTAAGCAAGCTTGAAAACATAATACTGCATAGCTTTCTGATTTATCCACATACTATAACATAGGTTCATACTGTTAAAATGAATTTAAGTTACCGAAATACAGTTATCCTAAAACTGACACTTTGATATTTGACTTAGTGACAAAATGCGTGCTGCAGACATAACGGTAGGCATACTGAGTGTCAGGATCTCATCCTGCTGATGCCTCACATATTATTGCCTGCATCCACTTGTTTCTTCTTAAAAGCTACATTTTTCTGTTTGGCAGCTTATAAAAACATAGCAATAAAAAGTCAATGGAGAGCAATGAATTGTTTTGTGCCCGGTGTGGGGGGACTTAAATGCGCTCTGTCTCTATCTATCTACTAGATGTTGAGATATTTCAATGAGACCAACCTACTGCCATCCCTACTGTAGAGAAATGCTGCTAGCATGGCTAAAGATATCATATGATGCCAGCCTTATCCCTTCACACTGAACACTTTACATTGGAGGAACAGACTTGCTGTTTTATGTAACAAAGTACTTTGTACCCAAGTGGAAGAGTATTCTCAGCAATACAGTAGTCTTCTATCTAATGTTCAATATAGATGTGGTTTACATCTCAGAATTACCATGTCAGTGATTCACACAAAATGCTCTATGTTTGCAGTGTCTTAACAGGTGATCATGTGAGCAGAAGGGAGTGCAGGTGTGTTGACAAGTCAATCCACCTGAGACAAATGAGTCTGCACCCTGCGGGGAGGCACGCTGTGGTAACACACCAGGAAAGTCTTGAGATTTGTCACCTTGATTTATTTTTGTTGTGATGCGCTGCCGTGCAGTTTTAATCTCTGAATTTTACAGCTGAATGGTGCTGCACAAAGATTTTAAGGGAAACTCCATTACATAACCCTCTTGTTGCAACAGATGATTTACAGCAGCGATATGTGTGTGAACATAACTCGTGTGCAGATAGGCGTCTGCGGGAAATGTAACGTAGTGTCTCTGATGCAGAACTGGATCCATCCTCCCTTGCCTGTCGCTGCGGCTGCAGAAATCGTTTTTCATATTAGACCTGCATGCTGGCAGCGTGCCTGACACCCTCTCTCGCCCTTTTTTCTCCCTCTTCTCCTCCTTTTTTTCACCTCCTCTCCCCTCCTCTCTATGTTTCTCTCCTCTCTCACTTACTTGTCCTCTAACACTAAACACATTTCTCCTCCTCCCTATCCTCGCCTCTGATCAGCCTGAGTGGTGCAGTGATCTCAACTGTCTGCCCTGTCTGGCAAAAAAATAACAAAAAGAAATGTCCCAGTTTTATGACATAATTGCTGCCACTCATGTTCAGCCAACATGTTCGAGACTATGTGTGAGAGTGTGTGTGTATTCAAATTCTCCTCCTTTTAGTCAGTATGAGAGTCCAGGTGCAAGCTGCTGCACAGGAAGTGGTTCTTACAATGGTTTTGTTCAGACAAGAAAACAGGAACATCCACACACACTGCCATACCAAACTCGTGAGTATCCGCAATGATGACATTCATCACGAGCATCCTTATCTGTAGGCTACCTGATGCTAATCTTGAACCTAAACACAAGTCATAAACCTAAACTAATGTGCTACTGTATGTAGCCTACTACTAGATGCAAATATGTCCTTGTTTAGATAGTAAATGTGAGACAGAGAGTAAAATTAAAAAGTACACATTACATATTGAAAACAAAAATAAAACAGTAAGCCAATTAGTAAAAAGACAAAGATTAGATGGACATTATTGTAAAAGTAGGCTATGTTTAAAATTATTTTTTGTTTTATTTAAAAGACATCCCTGACAGACATGAGTTTGTTAGGAACACACACACACACACACACACACACACACACACACACACACACACACACACACACACACACACTAATCCAGGCATGACGCAACCCTCTCAGCAACTGTATGTCATCATCAGCAAGACGTCCTCTGGGAGGGTGCCACCCTATACAACATGCTGCCTAATGGACACACTGGACAGCAGAGTGTGTTCAAATCATCTGTCTCTTCTACAAAAACAGTAAATCTAGTAAACACAGACTGACCTATATCACTGCACTGAGGTATTACAGTATGGTTATGGTGAAAAATAACGTTGTTTGATAGACCACCTCTGTGTTATCAGTTATGTAACAGTCCACTGTTGTGGCTGGAAATTAAAGACGGCTGTTCCAACGCTGTGTAAAGTGTTTCAGTACGTCTCAGTGTTTCTAATGCAGTATTGTGTCATTTAATAATTACAGTATTAGGACCTTTCTTCATTTGGAACTACATTTTCCTATTTACAAGCTCAGTAACGCTACTGCTGCTACTTAAAAACATAAACATGCTAGCTCATAAGCTAACCCCTAATGCCTGCCAGTTACCAGTGACCTGACTGTTCTTTTGACAAAAAAATAGCATTTCTTAAAAACATTTTGGCCAATTGGGAGCAGCACAACAAGCTGTAAACACAAGATAGACACATATCACCTTATATAGTTGATGTATTAAACATCAACTATAACATCAAGCTGACACGTAGCAACATTAGCATTCATTTGGAGTCATGTTTCTGCCCAACTGGGGAATATAAATCTAATATTCACTCTTTTTTAGCTTGCTGTAACAACACAGTAAAACGTGTATAAACATAGAATATATAGGGATACGTTAAAAGATATCAATACATTTTGACAAAGACATTTTGCAGCATTGAAAAGTGATTGGAAAAATGGCAATCGTGTTTAGGTGTTAATACTGCATTATTCTCAGAGGAGTTTACATGCAATGTCAATTTGATTTGTAGCTATCTGTGCTACTTATGCTGCCTTCAAATGGAACTCATGAGCTCATGGTTACGACATGGGAAGTCGTGTACACGATATGCTTAGTGTTCAAGTAGTTAAGTCGTGAGAACACCGCTGCTAGGCAACGGCAACATTAATGTTACTGTTGGCATCTAGAAGCCACCGAGGCTAACAATTTAGCAATCTAGCAAGTGGGTAAAGCAATTCAGGAAAAGCAAAGGCATAATGACAGAGGAAGAAGATGAGGTCATTAGGAATATCAACATTTTCATCAGACTCTATACGACTAAAATTACAATATATTAACTTACCATCCACTAAAAAATTAACTTCCATGGCCTCCGCCATTCCTTAAAATATCAGCAAGCATGTCACAACTCGTGAACTCGTAGTATTCAGAAGATTTTTCACTTTCAAGTTTGTGAATACTATAACAGTTCATATGGACTCTTCTCGTGAACACGGTAAACATGACCCCATTTGAAGGTAGCATTAAACCTGCAATAATTTGGCTACTTGTTAGGGGCATTACCAACAGTTACGTAGCAACATTAGCTTTAATTTGGAGTTGTGCTTCTGGCTACCTGATAATATGTCTAATATTTATTTTTAGCTCTGTTTTGGTCTCCACCAATTCTTGAAAAAAAATATGTGGCTTTTTAGTTGCTAAATGTTACACTATGTTCACTAGGTAGTTGCTAACATTTTATGTTGTTTAGTGCTTGGAAGGTAAACTAATGATTTTAGGGTGAATAAACCCTTGGATTGGGGGATTGTGGTGTCAAATCCATAGGTCAAGTCCCACAAACTCTTGGGCTGGCCCCTAACCCTTTAAACACTTATTTTGAATCATTTCAGGTCAGGGAAGTAACATTGGTCCAAGTCTTTAACATTTACTCTATTACAGTAACACTATTGTCTGGAGATACAAGAGAACCTTCTGTTGGTAATTAATGAAGCTCTTTTACCATCAATGACTGTGTGTATCCTTTCCTGTGTGACTAATACCCTGACAGGTGGTGCACACACACTTTACTGTTATTTGATCCATGTTTATCTACAGTAACAAATGCACACACAGACACACACGCATGCATGCACACACACACACACACACACACACACACACACACACACACACACACACACGCATGCACACACACGCACGCGCATGCACACACTCAAATAAGCAGCTGAGAAATTAGGTATGTGACAATATGTGTGTGTGTGTGTGTGTGTGTGTGTGTGTGTGTGTGTGTGTGTGTGTGTGTGTGCATATGTGTGCTTGTGTGTGTGTGGTGGAAGAGTAGAGGTGGGTGAGTTTTAAAACTGGAAGGAAAGAAAGAAAGAAAGAAAGAAAGAAAGAAAGAAAGAAAAATGTAAAATTTTAACCAACCTTAATATTTCAGGTTGGTAGACACATTGAGGGATGAATGAAAGAATAGATGGGTCGATGGATGGATGGATGGAGGTCTGCCACTGCAGGACTGATGACGTCAGCCCTGTAAACTAAGGACATAATCCTCTGTAGGCCTGACCTGCTCCTTTAGTGTAAGAGCCTGACATCTAGTGGTCAGATGCTAGAACAACACACACCATTTTTATGTTTTGCTCTCCTTTTTTATACCAGGTTTATACACTTAAAAATGTACAAATGTATAATCCTGATTTGTTGTTCGCCTCTTTGTGTTAACTCACATAAGTGCAGTGACCAAGACAACCATTACAGTTCCATGGAAACGCCAAGAAGCATCAATGACAACACCTTATCAAACTGTTAAAAAAAGGCACGGAAATGAAAAAGAGGTCACAGATAAGGCTCATGAAATACACTCCTTATCTGTATTCACATGTAATTACAGTCTGTTGGTTGTTATTTTCACTGAGACTGATTTATATGTATGGAGTGATTTTGTGCGTGGAATATAGGTCAGACATCATCTGCTCTGCTTGATGTTACAAACTGGCTCCAGGCTTTATTGAAGCTACGCTGGCTAGCTACTGTTATATGGGGCCAACTGCCACATTTCACAGTTGAACAAGCCGGTACACTGTGCTACCAAACACTACAAGGGTTATGTTATTTTTAGACCAATAATTGACTGAGACTTAAGTATTTATATTTAGAGTGAGTGTGGCCATGACCTTTGAACTCAGCTTCTATCAGCATAACATGTATCTAACTACATGTATTATGTATCATGTATCTACCTACCTGCCCAGGGACTGCAGGCAGAAAATAGCAATTGTGCTACAACCTGGTGCAATGCATCTCTCCTTGTTTTGCTATAAGGTTAATGTTTAATTGTGCACGGTCCCTGTTTAAATAAAATTACATTACATACAGTACATTCTTATCATGGGTTTCTAATGGCTAAAATAAAGGAGAAAAAAAGACCAAAACAGAGCTACACGGAGAGTAGACTTGTTTCTCACAGTGCCCAGTTTCCTGATAAGCATGCGTGAAGAATGAAACATGAGTACAGATGGTACAGTACAAGCTGCAGGTCTGCTGTCCAAGCTGCAGGTCTGCTGTCCACTGTCAGTTCTTTGAAATGAAGGCTGAAGACTTTTCTGTTTGATGCTGCCTTTTAAAAAAAAAAGTAATTGTTCATTTCTTACACTGAACTGTAACCTTTATTCTTGTATTTCCTACTTGTCTTATTCTGTTTTAGCTGTTTTTATACTCTCTTTAACAGATGTTTTTAACTGCTCTTTAATCTTTTATGTAAAGCACTTTGAATTGCCTTGTTGCTGTTATGTGTTAAGATAAAGCTGCCTTGCCTTGCCTTAGTTATCACTTCAGTTATATTTTAATACCCAGTTAAGATTGTTTGAAAGTTAAAGGCTGTGATCCTTGTTTAATGTAGGCCGCACGGTGTGGCTGAAGCCTCACTTTAATGCCTTGGCATTTAGTCCAACATTGGCTGTGTGCTGGCTGTTTGTGCTGCCTGCAGGGTCCTTTGCTATTGGATACACTACACTTATACACAACTGGAAGTCTAGTAGTGAAATCTTAGTTTTCCCTTTCTGCAGCACACTGCCACAGCTGCTGCTCAACAGCCAATCATATTGTAACATATTACATCATAATAAACCTGCACCCTCTGATACCCGCAACCACAGTCTCTGTCTTTTTTTCTGCACCTACACCGGTTATCTGAGCCTATCTACCTCATCCTATCCAGTTATACACTCACCAGAGGTCCTCCGATCTAGTTCATATAGTTTGAATACAGACATCATTTTATTATTCAACCAAGGCTGAACGTCTCCAATAAATACTATATTCTGGAGTTGAACTAAGCTGAACTATGACCCTTTTATTAAAGTGGCTATATGTAACTTTCACTTTGTGTCGATTCTAGTGGCCACTTTGGACAAAAGTGGTAGTGTTTTTACCACACGTGTTTGTGCTGTTGTAAAGGTCTTTTCTTTACGGTGCTGTATTGCCCACCGTATTACCGAGTAAGCGTTACGGGGAGGATATACAGTTGCGATGAATGTTTTGCTCAGACAGAAAATCATTCATTTACAAACAAAGAATAAGTTACATATGCATGGTTGCATTTCAAGTGTTGCATACGATAACTGAGCCTACTTTGGTGAGCTAAATCGGGTTTCACTGTCACTGTATCACGAGCCAAAGCATTAAGAGTTTGTTGTAGCAACCAACGTAATAATAACTTAGTTATTATTAATATAACGCATTTCATGAAACCCACGCATGCTTTACACAAGTAACGTTACAAGGGGACAAGGGAAAAGAAAATAGTAAGCCAACACTAACGGAGAAGTGTTGAAAAAACACGACCGCACTAAATGGAATGAGGACATAATTTAATGTCGGCTACTGACGTACAACCACATCGCACATTGTAACGTTATTTTATGAATGAAATAGACATATAACATACCTGAGGGACAATTCGGGTGGGTTTTGAATCATTTACAATCCCGTAATTGTCTCCATCTGTTGATAACCCGATCGAGTGTGACTTGCGTTATCGCCTTTTGTCTTTCACTTTCCCATTTAGCTTTTTAGTTCTTCGTTTAATTTCCTTCTTTTCTGTGATGGTCCTGCCCCAGTATCAGCCATAACTACAGCAGATAACTTGTAAAATAACATTAAAATACAATTAGGCCTATATAAAGAAATCTCCTGCTACCTTTTACCTGGTTCAAAAGGCTGGATATGCTAACACAGGCTTTCTGGTGTTACAAAGAAATCTGTGACCCATCATGTTTGCTCTGTAGCGCCGTCTACCTGCCGCAAATCATTTTGTGACTGCGCGGGATAAATCGAACCAGGTAGAGGACTTACTAAAAATTATATAAAAATGGCGTTCTTTTCACAGTTAGTCTTGTTTGCTGAAACAGGTCATTTAAGACCATTGTATGAAAAATGACAGAGCTTCAGAAAAATTTAAATGTTACATAGGGTTTCCAGTCCTATTACTGGAATTGTTTAGCCTGGCTCCGCCCTCCTACGTACTTCCGCTCAATTTTCATTTTCCTTCAGTACTCCGTCTGGGTTCGCGGTACATTCTTGGGTTTTCTCAGCTTTTTTCAGCTTGCTCCGTTAGTGGTGAAGGAGTTGGCTAAGGCTAACGCTAGCAATGCTAATGCTAAATATAAGCCAATAGTTGTTGGTCTCCCCTCTTGTTGCATGACATACGTCACGACCAAATGTTAGCAATTGGTTATGGCAGATCCAGAGTGGCTCTGGGCAGATCCAATAGTTTTAAACTTCAACAGAGTACCCGCCTTCAAGGAAGTTAACACTTGTCAATGGAGAGTGTCCAGACTCTCTGTACAAATGAAATGTACGAGTCTGGTAGGACCAGGCTAGGAATTGTTGGGAATTACTGGAATTATTGGGTCTTTGTAAATTATAGAGTTTGGTCTAGACCTACTCTATCTGCAAAGTGTCTTGAGATAACTCTTGTTATGATTTGATACTATAAATAAAATTGAATTGAATTGAATATAGTCACTTTAAGGTAAACTTCCACTACTGTGCATTGTGATGTATTTTTTTAACAACACAGTGGCAATAACCAGCCCTTCTAATCAAAACCTAGATCAACTGTGCCTGTGAGGAATTTGTTAACCATATGAAGATGGAATAATAACCCTGCTTTGTACTTTCCGACAGCACCAGTATGACTCAAAGACTTCCTGTTAATGTCAGCCACTGTCCATTGTCCTGCATATGTCCCAGGCTGACAGCATTTGCATGTTTTACAGTCTCCTCTGTTTGTGCACACTGTTTACATCATTTTTATTATGAGCCACATTTAGTGACACCTTTGTTAAAGCTGCTTTTAATGTCATACGCCAGGACTGGCCAGATGATGAAAACACATCATTCGGATGAGTCTATTTCACAATTCCTCGGAATTGTTTATTCAGAATAATTTTGGGAGAAGACTGAAATGCCAGCAATGTTTGACATCATGCTGCTTTCCATTTCTCTGGGCTACAAATGAAAGACGGAGCCTTGAAACCTGAACCTGCCCCAGAAGGATTTAAGCCTAGATTTGGATTTTGGTTTTGAACTGTTTTTTTTAAGCTGGTTTTGGTTCATGATTTACATTCAGTTTGAGGATTCAGCGTGTGCATAAAACTACTTGATTCAGGTCTTTAAACCAGGATGGACCAGGACCAGGTGCTTCTTCAGTCTTTCAGCCTGACAGAGAGCATCCGGATGAACACTAATGATGGTTTAGTCCCAGAACAAGAGCAGCAGGATGATTCTATACCTGATACCCAGCCTGAATCCAACCAGGGGACATCGGAGCCAAGGGACGAAAACCCACCACTGGCTCATATCGAGTCCCGCATGAAGCAGCTTCACAACAGGCGCTTCCTTCTGCTAAAGATGCAGCGCTTTAAGAAGAAGCCAGAGGACAGTGGTGACAGAACCACAGAGGAAAGTGAGTCAATAAATCAGTCCACTCAAATAAGCACATCATTAGTGATTCCCAACGTCTGTAGTAGGTTCATTGTGTTCAATTAATTGATTGATTAAAAAATGGTTAAAAAAAAGCCTTTTTTAATTTCCAAATGACAACTTTGGAGCCCCAAAGTAAAGTATAAAAAGAAATGTGAAGCTTCCTTTACCACCAATCAGTTGATAAATTAATTACAATCAATGTATTTGACTTATTTTTTACTAGTTCATTTTTTCAATCAATAAAACATTTTTGCCAGCAAGCTAACAACGAAGTTAGCTAAATTGGTAAAAAAAAATGTTTCCCTCCTTCCTCCTGAAATAAATAAAATTCAAACTTCATTTATTTTACTCTTACATGTATTTATCATACATTTATCATTTCATTTTGTTTTTCAAGAACTTTCATCTCATTATCATACAATCTTTAGGACAATGGGAAATGTTGCGTGGAGACAACATGGAACAAATGATTAAATGTGTGCTAAGATCTAAGAAATTCCAAAACCAAGTAGGAAAATAAAATGACTTAAAGAAAGGCAAATAGAGTAAAATAAAAGTGAAGGCTTATATTTCTTTATCCTTTTAAGTTATATAACTGACTTTTCAATGTCATTTATAGTTTTGACTTGCCTAATACATTTTTGCTACATTTAGGAGAACTACTGCAGGTACAGTAGCATGTTATAGATCTGTTTCTTTGTAAACGTCCTCTCCCTTTGTGGTATTGTCAGTGACCTGTGAGTACAGCGACCAACTGTGTGAGCTGGAGGCCATCCAGAAGGAGCTGGAGGAGCTGCTGGTTAAAAAAGAGGTGTTGGAGAAACCGGGAAATCGCTCTAAATTCACAGAATATAAAGGCATGTTTTTCTTCACTTTTTCACTTATTAGTTTAAAATGATGACTTTCCATTACTTAAAAATATACTTGTAGCCTACTACAATTTAAAGCAGCATTAAGCAACGTAACAAGTCAGTAGCTCAGTAATGGCAACCCTGCATTGAGTGAAAGCAGCATTTTTTATGTAAAGATGTTGCTTAATGCATTTATAAAGTAATTTGCTCATTTTAAATCAGGTCAACAGGACGCACATCCCAAGTTTTATAAGAGTGAGATACCCCATGGGGGGATCTACATGCTACCGCCTCCCCAGCTGGAACAAGAGGACGCTACACTGGAGCGGAAAGTAAAAGCTAGGCCTGTGTCAGAAAGACCAACAGGCCCAGTCGTTCCAGGTAGGTTACACATATGTACACACAGAAAACGATCTCAGTCATGTAGGGACCATTTTTTAATGTACGCTTTCTGCAACACTTTTGCCCGCAGGCAGCACTTTGAGAAACTATGTAGCCTACTATACTTTGACATTTTAATGTATTTTCTATGGCATACTATATTTTGAAATTTGTGTTGGCAGGCTATGGCATATTACACTATGACTTTTAATGATTGTATGACTTTTTAATGGAATACTATAGAATGACATTTTTAAGACATACTATATAGTATGACATCTTAAAAACATACTAAAGGTTGACATTTTATAACATATAATAAGCTATAACCTTTTTAAAGACATAGTATACAATTACTTTTTTCAACATACTTTTTTACTGACTTTTGTGACTTTTCTGTCATACAGCAGTAGTTCAGTCTGTTGGGACTTGGCTTAGGAATACTATTATACTATAACTTCTTATGACTTTTTTCGATATACAATAGTATGACTTTTTTGTGACATTTTTTCGATATACTATACTATGACGTTTTCCTACATACTATACTATGACTTTTTATGACTTTTGTCCACATACTATACTATGACTTTTTTCGACATACTATACTATGACTTTTTATGACTTTTGTCGACATAATATACTATGATTTTTTTATGACTTTTGTCGACATAATATACTTTGACTTTTTTATGACTTTTATGGACAAACTATATGAAGATTTTTTTATGACTTTATCGACATACTATACAATGACTTTTTTTTTTTCAACATACTATGCTATGACTTCTTTATGACATACTATACTATGACTTTTTTATGATTATTTTCGACATACTATACTATGACCTTTTTATGACTTTTTTGACATACTATACTATGACGTTTTTATGACTTTTTTCAACATACTATACTATGACTTTTTTCGACATACTATGACTTTTTTATGACTTTTTTTGACATAGTATTATGACTTTTTCCGACATACTATACTATGACTTTTTTATGACTTTTTTCGACATACTATACATGACTTCTTTATGACATACTATACTATGACTTTTATCAACATACTATACTATGACCTTTTTATGACACTTTTTCAACATACTACACTATGACTTCTTTATGACATATTATACTATGACTTTTTTCAACATACTATGCTATGACTTTTTTATGACTTTTTTCGACATACTACACTATGACTTTTTATGACTTTTGTCGACATACTATACTATGACTTTTTTATGACTTTTTTCAACATACTATACTATGCCTTCTTTACGACATACGATACTATGACTTTTTTGACTTTTTTCGACACACTATACTATGACCTTTTTCGCCATACTATACTATGACTTTTTTATGACTTTTTTTGACATACTATACTATGACTTTTTTAATGACATAACTATACTATGACTTTTGTCAACATACTATACTATGACTTTTTTATGATTTTTTTTGACATAAAATACATGACTTCTTTATGACATACTATACTATGATTTTTTTCAACATACTATACTATGACCTTTTCATGACTTTTTTCAAAATACTATACTATGACTTTTTTATGATTTTTTTCAACATACTATACTATGACCTTTTTATGACTTTTTTCGACATACTATGCTATGACTTTTTTATGATTATTTTTGACATACTATACTATGACATTTTCATGACTTTTTTCAACATACTATACTATGACTTTTTTATGATTTTTTTCAACATACTATACTATGACCTTTTTATGACTTTTTTCGACATACTATACTATGACTTTTGTCGACATACTATGCTATGACTTTTTTATGACTTTTTTCGACATACCATTTTATGACTGTTTCCGACATACTATACAATTACTTTTTTATGACTTTTTTGACATACTATTATGACTTTTTCCGACATACTATACTATGACTTTTTTATGACTTTTTTCAACATAATATACTATGACTTTTTTATGATTATTTTCGACATATTATACTATGACCTTTTTATGATTTTTTTAACATACTATACTATGACTTTTGTCGACATACTATGCTATGACTTTTTTATGACTTTTTTCAACATACCATTTTATGACTGTTTCCGACATACTATACAATTACTTTTTTATGACTTTTTTCAACATACTATACTATGACCTTTTTATCACTTTTTCGACATACTATACTATGACTTTTTCATGACTTTTTTAGACATACTATACTAAGCCTTCTTTACGACATACTATACTATGCCTTCGTTACGACATACCATACTATGACTTTTTTGACTTTTTTCGACATACTATACTATGACCTTTTTATCACTTTTTTGACATACTATACTATGACTTCTTTATGACATAATATACTATGACTTTTTTCAACATACTATACTATGACTTTTTTAAGATTTTTTTTGACATACTATACTATGACCTTTTTATCACTTTTTCGACATACTATACTATGACTTTTTTATGACTTTTTTCGACATACTATACTATGACTTTTTTCGACACACTATACTATGACTTTTTTGACATACTATACTATGACCTTTTCATGACTTTTTTCGACATACTGTACTATGACTTTTTTATGATTTTTTTCAACATACTATACTATGACCTTTTTATGACTTTTTTCGACATACTATACTATGACCTTTTTATCACTTTTCGACATACTATACTATGACTTTTTCTCACTTTTTTCGACATACTATACTATGACTTTTTTATGACTGTTTTCAACATGCTATACTATGACTTTTTTCGACATACTATACTATGACTTTTTTATGACATACTATACTATGACCTTTTTATCACTTTTTCGACATACTATACAATGACTTTTTTGACTTTTTTCGACATACTATACTATGACTTTTTTTGACATACTATACTATGACTTTTTTATGTCTTTTTTCGACATACTATACTATGACTTTTTTATGACATACTATACTATGACTTTTTTATGACTTTTTTCGACATACTATACTATGACTTTTTTATGATTTTTTCGACATACTATACTATGACTTTTTATGACTTTTTTCGACATACTATACTATGCCTTCTTTACGACATACTATACTATGACTTTTTTGACTTTTTTCAACATACTATACTATGACCTTTTTATGACTTTTTCGAACTACTATACTATGACTTTTTTATGACATAATACATTACTTTTTTCAACATACTATACTATGACTTTTTTGACTTTTTTCGACATACTATACTATGACCTTTTTATCACTTTTTCGACATACTATACAATGACTTCTTTATGACATAATATACTATGACTTTTTTCAACATACTATACTATGACTTTTTTATGATTTTTTTGACATACATACTATGACTTTTTATGACTTTTTTCGACATACTATACTATGACCTTTTTATCAATTTTCGACATACTGTACTATGACTTTTTTATGACACACTATACTATGACTTTTTAATGACTTTTTTCAACATACTATACTATGACTTTTTTAAGATTTTTTTTGACATACTATACTATGACCTTTTTATCACTTTTTCGACATACTATACTATGACTTTTTTATGACTTTTTTCGACATACTATACTATGACTTTTTTTGACACACTATACTATGACTTTTTTGACATACTATACTATGACCTTTTCATGACTTTTTTCGACATACTGTACTATGACTTTTTTATGATTTTTTTCAACATACTATACTATGACCTTTTTATGACTTTTTTCGACATACTATACTATGACCTTTTTATCACTTTTCGACATACTATACTATGAACTTTTTATCACTTTTTCGACATACTATACTATGACTTTTTTATGACTTCTTTCAACATACTGTACTATGACTTTTTTATGACTTTTTTTGACATACTATACTATGACTTTTTTAATGACATACTATACTATGACCTTTTTATCACTTTTTCGACATACTATACAATGACTTTTTTGACTTTTTTCGACATACTATACTATGACTTTTTTTGACATACTATACTATGACTTTTTTATGTCTTTTTTCGACATACTATACTATGACTTTTTTATGACATACTATACTATGACTTTTTTTTACTTTTTTCGACATACTATACTATGACTTTTTTATGATTTTTTTCGACATACTATACTATGACTTTTTTATGACTTTTTTCGACATACTATACTATGCCTTCTTTACGACATACTATACTATGACTTTTTTGACTTTTTTCAACATACTATACTATGACCTTTTTATCACTTTTTCGAACTACTATACTATGACTTTTTTATGACATAATATACAATGACTTTTTTCAACATACTATACTATGACTTTTTTGACTTTTTTCGACATACTATACTATGACCTTTTTATCACTTTTTCGACATACTATACAATGACTTCTTTATGACATAATATACTATGACTTTTTTCAACATACTATACTATGACTTTTTTATGATTTTTTTGACATACTATACTATGACCTTTTTATGACTTTTTTCGACATACTATACTATGACCTTTTTATCAATTTTCGACATACTGTACTATGACCTTTTTATGACTTTTTTTTGACACACTATACTATGACTTTTTAATGACTTTTTTCGACATACTATACTACGACCTTTTTATCACTTTTTCGACATACTATACTATGACTTTTTTGACTTTTTTCGCCATACTATACTATGAATTTATGACTTTTTTCGACATACTATACTATGACTTTTTTATGACTTTTTCCGACATACTATACAATGACTTTTTAATGACTTTTTTCAACATAGTATACTATGACTTTTTTATGACTATTTTCGACATATTATACTATGACTTTTTTATGACATTTTTTGACACACTATACTATGATTTTTTATGACTTTTTTTGACATACTATACTACGACCTTTTTATCACTTTTTCGAAATACTATACTATGACTATTTGATGACTTTTTTTAGACATATTATACTATGACTTTTTTATGAATTTTTTCACCATACTATACTATGACTTTATGACTTTTGTCGACATACTATACTATGACTTTTTTCGACATACTATACTACGACTTTTTCTGACATACTATACTATGACTTTTTTATGACTTTTTTCGAGATACTACACTATGACTTTTTATAACTTTTGTCGACATACTATACTATGACTTTTTTATGACTTTTTTCAACAAACTATACTATGCCTTCTTTACGACATACTGTACTATGACCTTTTTCGCCATAGTATACTATGACTTTTTTATGACTTTTTTCGACATACTACACTATGACTTTTTATGACTTTTGTCGACATACTACACTATGACTTTTTATGACTTTTGTCGACATACTATACTATGACTTTTTTATTAATTTTTTCAACATACTATACTATGACCTTTTTCGCCATACTATACTATGACTTTTGTATGACTTCTTTCAACATACTATATACTATGACTTTTTTGACGTTTTTCGCCATACTATACTATGACTTTTTTAATGACATACTATACTATGACCTTTTTATCACTTTTTCGACATACTATACTATGACTTCTTTATGACATAACTATACTATGACTTTTGTCAACATACTATACTATGACTTTTTTATGATTTTTTTGGACATAAAATACATGACTTCTTTATGACATACTATACTATGATTTTTTTCAACATACTATACTATGACCTTTTCACTACTTTTTTCATCATACTATACTATGACTTTTTTATGTTTTTTTTCAACATACTATACTATGACCTTTTTATGACTTTTTTCCGACATACAATACTATGACTTTTTTCAACATACTATCCTATAACTTTTTTATGATTATTTTCGAGATATTATACTATGACCTTTTTATGATTTTTTTAACATACTATACTATGACTTTTGTCGACATACTATGCTATGACTTTTTTATGACTTTTTTCAACATACTATACTATGACCTTTTTATCACTTTTTCGACATACTATACTATGACTTTTTTATGACTTCTTTCAACATACTGTACTATGACTTTTTTATCACTTTTTTCGACATACTATACTATGACTTTTTTAATGACATACTATACTATGACCTTTTTATCACTTTTTCGACATACTATACTATGACTTCTTTATGACATAACTATACTATGACTTTTGTCAACATACTATACTATGACTTTTTCATGACTTTTTTAGACATACTATACTATGCCTTCTTTACGACATACTATACTATGACTTTTTTTACTTTTTTCAACATACTATACTATGACCTTTTTATCACTTTTTCGACCTACTATACTATGACTTTTTTATGACATAATATACAATGACTTTTTTCAACATACTATACTTTGACTTTTTTGACTTTTTTCAACATACTATACTATGACCTTTTTATCACTTTTTCGACCTACTATACAATGACTTTTTTATGACATAATATACAATGACTTTTTTCAACATACTATACTATGAGTTTTTCATGATTTTTTTTGACATACTATACTATGACCTTTTTATCACTTTTTCGACATACTATACTATGACTTTTTTATGACTTTTTTATGACATACTATACTATGACTTTTTTTTTACTTTTTTCGACATACTATACTATGACTTTGTTATGACTTTTTTCGACATACTTTACTATGCCTTCTTTATGAAATACTATGTTCTGACTTTTTCATGAATTTTTTTGACATATTATACTATGCCTTTTTCATGACTTTTTTCAACATACTATACTATGACTTCTTTCTAACATACTATGACTTTTTTTGACATACTATACTATGACTTTTTTATCACTTTTTTCGACATACTGTACTATGACTTTTTTTGACATACTATACTATGACTATTTTGACTTTTTTCGACATACTATACTATGACCTTTTTATCATTTTTTCGACCTACTATACTATGACTTTTTTATGACTTTTTTCGACATACTATACTATGACCTTTTTTCACTTTTTTGACATACTATACAATGACTTCTTTATGACATAATATACTATGACTTTTTTCAACATACTATACTATGACTTTTTTATGATTTTTTTCGACATACTATACTAGGACCTTCTTATCAATTTTCGACATACTATACAATGACTTTTTTATGACTTTTTTCGACATATTATACTATGACCTTTTTATCACTTTTTCGACATACTATACTATGACTTTTTCATGACTTTTTTAGACATACTATACTTTGCCTTCTTTACGACATACTATACTATGACTTTTTTCGACATACTATACTATGACCTTTTTATCACTTTTTCGACCTACTATACTATGACTTTTTTATGACATAATATACAATGACTTTTTTCATGATTTTTTTTGACATACTATACTATGACCTTTTTATCACTTTTTCGACATACTATAATATGACTTTTTTATGACTTTTTTTGACATACTGTACTATGACTTTTTTATGACTTTTTTCGACAAACTATACTATGCCTTCTTTATGAAATACTATGCTCTGACTTTTTTATAAATTTTTTCGACATACTATACTATGACTTTTTTATGACTTTTTTCGACATACTATACTATGCCTTCTTTATGAAATACTATGCTCTGACTTTTTTATGAATTTTTTCGACATACTATACTATGACTTTTTCATGACTTTTTTCAACATACTATACTATGACTTCTTTCTAACATACTATACTATGACTTTTTTCAACATACTATACTAAGACTTTTTCATGACTTTTTTCAACATACTATACTATGACTTCTTTCTAACATACTATACTGACTTTTTTCGACATACTATATTATGACTTTTTTGACTTTTTTCGACATACTATACAATGACTTTTTCGAAATACTATACTATGACTTTTTTTATGGCTTTTTTCAACATACTTTACTATGCCTTCTTTATGAAATACTATGCTCTGACTTTTTCATGAATTTTTTCGACATATTATACTATGCCTTTTTCATGACTTTTTTCAACATACTATACTATGACTTCTTTCTAACAAACTATACTATGACTTTTTTTGACATACTATACTATGACTTTTTTATGACTTTTTTCGACATACTGTACTATGACTTTTTTTGACATACTATACTATGACTTTTTTGACTTTTTTCGACATACTATACTATGACTTTTTTGACATACTATACTATGACTTTTTTATGACTTTTTTTGACATACTGTACTATGACTTTTTTATGTCTTTTTTCGAGATACTATACTATGACTTTTTTATGACTTTTTTCAACATATTATACTATGCCTTTTTCATGACTTTTTTCGACATACTATACTATGCCTTCTTTATGAAATACTATGCTCTGACTTTTTTATGAATTTTTTCGACATGCTATACTATGACTTTTTCATGACTTTTTTCAACATACTATACTATGACTTCTTTCTAACATACTATACTATGACTTTTTTCAACATACTATACTATGACTTTTTTATGACTTTTTTCGACATACTATACTATGCCTTCTTTATGAAATACTATGCTCTGACTTTTTTATGAATTTTTTTGCCATGCTATACTATGACTTTTTCATGACTTTTTTCAACATACTATACTATGACTTCTTTCTAACATACTATACTATGACTTTTTTCAACATACTATACTATGACTTTTTTATGACTTTTTTCGACATACTATACTATGCCTTCTTTATGAAATACTATGCTCTGACTTTTTTATGATTTTTTTTGACATACTATACTATGACTTTTTTATGACTTTTTTCGACATACTATACTATGCCTTCTTTATGAAATACTATACTATGACCTTTTTATGACTTTTTTTTGACATACTATACTATGACTTTTTTGACTTTTTTCGACATACTGTACTATGACTTTTTTTTAACTTTTTTCGACATACTATACTATGACTTTATGACTTTTTTCGACATACTGTACTATGACTTTTTTATGACTTTTTTCGACATACTATACTATGCCTTCTTTATGAAATACTATGCTTGACTTTTTATGATTTTTCGACATACTATACTATGACTTTTTTATGGCTTTTTTCGACATACTATACTATGCCTTCTTTATGAAATACTATGCTCTGACTTTTTTATGAATTTTTTCGACATACTATACTATGACTTTTTCATGACTTTTTTCAACATACTATACTATGACTTCTTTCTAACATACTATACTATGACTTTTTTCAACATACTATACTATGACTTTTTTATGACTTTTTTCGACATACTATACTATGCCTTCTTATGACATACTATACTATGACTTTTTTGACTTTTTTCGACATACTATACTATGACTTTTTTGACATACTATACTATGACTTTTTTATGACTTTTTTCGACATACTATACTATGACTTTTTTGCTTTTTTTTAGACATACTATACTATGACTTTTTTAGTCGACATACTATACTATGACTTTTTTATGACTTTTTTCGACATACTATACTATGACTTCTTTATGAAATACTATACTATGACTTTTTTATGACTTTTTTCGACATACTATACTATGACTTTTTCATGACTTTTTTCAACATACTATACTATGACTTTTTATGACTTTTTTTTCGACATACTATACTATGACCTTTTTATGACTTTTTTCGACATACTATACAATGACTTCTTTATGACAAATATACTATGACTTTTTTTGACATACATACTATGACTTTTTTATGATTTTTTTCGACATACTATACTATGACTTTTTCATGACTTTTTCGACATACTATACTATGACTTCTTTTCGACATACTATACTATGACTTTTTTGACTTTTTTCGACATACTATACTATGACTTTTTTGACATACTATACTATGACTTTTTTATGACTTTTTTCGACATACTGTACTATGACTTTTTCTAATATATCTATGACTTTTTTCAACATACTATACTATGACTTTTTTATGACTTTTTTCGACATACTATACTATGCCTTCTTTATGAAATACTATGCTCTGACTTTTTTATGAATTTTTTCGACATGCTATACTATGACTTTTTCATGACTTTTTTCAACATACTATACTATGACTTTCTTTTATATGACTTTTTTTCGACATACTATACTATGACCTTTTTATGACTTTTTTCGACATACTATACTATGACTTTTTTCAACATACTATACTATGACTTTTTTATGACTTTTTTCGACATACATACTATGCCTTTTATGACTATGCTCGACTTTTTATGATTTTTTTTCGACATACTATACTATGACTTTTTATGACTTTTTTTCGACATACTATACTATGCCTTCTTTACGACATACTATACTATGACTTTTTTATGACTTTTTTCGACATACTATACTATGACTTTTTTGACTTTTTGTTCGACATACTATACTATGACTTTTTTTTTAACTTTTTTCGACATACTATACTATGACTTTTGACTTTTTTCGACATACTGTACTATGACTTTTTTATGACTTTTTTCGACATACTATACTATGACTTCTTTCTAAATACTATGCTCTGACTTTTTTATGACTTTTTTCGACATACTATACTATGACTTTTTTATGACTTTTTTCGACATACTATACTATGCCTTCTTCATGAATACTATGCTCTGACTTTTTTATGAAATTTTTTCGACATATTTACTAAGACTTTTTCATGACTTTTTTCAACATACTATACTATGACTTCTTTCTAACATACTATACTGACTTTTTTCGACATACTATACTATGACTTTTTTGACTTTTTTCGACATACTATACAATGACTTTTTTGACATACTATACTATGACTTTTTTATGTCTTTTTTCGAGATACTATACTATGACTTTTTTATGACTTTTTTCAACATACTATACTATGACTTTTTTATGACTTTTTTCCGACATACTATACTATGCCTTCTTTATGAAATACTATGCTCTGACTTTTTCATGAATCTTTTCGACATATTATACTGACTTCTTTCTAACATACTATACTATGACTTTTTTCGACATACTATACTATGACTTTTTTGACTTAATATACTATGACTTTTTTGACTTAATATACAATGACTTTTTTCAACATACTATACTATGAGTTTTTCATGATTTTTTTTGACATACTATACTATGACCTTTTTATCACTTTTTCGACATAATATACTATGACTTTTTGATCACTTTTTTCGACATACTATACAATGACTTTTTTGACTTTTTTCGACATACTATAATATGACTTTTTTTGACATAGTATACTATGACTTTTTTATGTCTTTTTTCGACATACTATACTATGACTTTTTATGACATACTATACTATGACTTTTTTTACTTTTTTCGACATACTATACTATGACTTTTTTATGACTTTTTTCGACATACTATACTATGCCTTCTTCATGAAATACTATGCTCTGACTTTTTTATAAATTTTTTCGACCTATTATACTAAGACTTTTTCATGACTTTTTTCAACATACTATACTATGACTTCTTTCTAACATACTATACTGACTTTTTTCGACATACTATACTATGACTTTTTTGACTTTTTTCGACATACTATACAATGACTTTTTTGACATACTATACTATGACTTTTTTATGACTTTTTTCGAGATACTATACTATGACTTTTTTATGTCTTTTTTCGACATACTTTACTGTCTTCTTTATGAAATACTATGCTCTGACTTTTTCATGAATTTTTTCGACATATTATACTATGCCTTTTTCATGACTTTTTTCAACATACTATACTATGACTTCTTTCTAACAAACTATACTATGACTTTTTTTGACATACTATACTATGACTTTTTTATGACTTTTTTCGACATACTGCACTATGACTTTTTTTGACATACTATACTATGACTTTTTTGACTTTTTTCGACATACTATACTATGACTTTTTTGACATACTATACTATGACTTTTTTATGACTTTTTTCGACATACTGTACTATGACTTTTTTATGTTTTTTTTTATACATACTATACTATGACTTTTTTATGTCTTTTTTCGACATACTATACTATGACTTTTTTATGACTTTTTTCCGACATACTATACTATGCCTTCTTTATGAAATACTATGCTCTGACTTTTTTATGAATTTTTTCGACATGCTATACTATGACTTTTTCATGACTTTTTTCAACATACTATACTATGACCTTTTTATGACTTTTTTTGACACACTATACTATGACCTTTTTATCACTTTTTCGACATACTATACAATGACTTCTTTATGACAAAATATACTATGACTTTTTTTGACATACCATACTATGACTTTTTTATGATTTTTTTTCGACATACTATACTATGACTTTTTCATGACTTTTTTAGACATACTATACTATGCCTTCTTTACGACATACTATACTATGACTTTTTTGACTTTTTTCGACATAGTATACTATGACTTTTTTTGACATACTATACTGTGACTTTTTTATGACTTTTTTCGACATACTATACTATGACTTCTTTCTAACATACTATACTATGACTTTTTTCAACATACTATACTATGACTTTTTTATGACTTTTTTCGACATACTATACTATGCCTTCTTTATGAATTACTATGCTCTGACTTTTTTATGAATTTTTTCGACATATTTTACTATGACTTTTTCATGACTTTTTTCAACATACTATACTATGAATTCTTTCTAACATACTATACTATGACTTTTTTCGACATACTATACTATGACTTTTTTGACTTTTTTCGACATACTATACTATGACTTTTTTCAACATACTATACTATGACTTTTTTATGACTTTTTTCGACATACTATACTATGCCTTCTTTATGAAATACTATGCTCTGACTTTTTCATGAATCTTTTCGACATACTATACTATGACTTTTTTGACTTAATATACTATGACTTTTTTGACTTAATATACAATGACTTTTTTCAACATACTATACTATGAGTTTTTCATGATTTTTTTTGACATACTATACTATGACCTTTTTATCACTTTTTCGACATAATATACTATGACTTTTTGATCACTTTTTTCGACATACTATACAATGACTTTTTTGACTTTTTTCGACATACTATACTATGACTTTTTTTGACATAGTATACTATGACTTTTTTATGTCTTTTTTCGACATACTATACTATGACTTTTTCATGACTTTTTTCAACATACTATACTATGACTTCTTTCTAACATACTATACTATGACTTTTTTCAACATACTATACTATGACTTTTTTATGACTTTTTTCGACATACTATACTATGCCTTCTTCATGAAATACTATGCTCTGACTTTTTTATAAATTTTTTCGACCTATTATACTAAGACTTTTTCATGACTTTTTTCAACATACTATACTATGACTTCTTTCTAACATACTATACTATGACTTTTTTCAACATACTATACTATGACTTTTCTGACTTTTTTCGACATAGTATACTATGACTTTTTTTGACATACTATACTGTGACTTTTTTATGACTTTTTTCGACATACTATACTATGACTTCTTTCTAACATACTATACTATGACTTTTTTCAACATACTATACTATGACTTTTTTATGACTTTTTTCGACATACTATACTATGCCTTCTTTATGAATTACTATGCTCTGACTTTTTTATGAATTTTTTCGACATATTTTACTATGACTTTTTCATGACTTTTTTCAACATACTATACTATGAATTCTTTCTAACATACTATACTATGACTTTTTTCGACATACTATACTATGACTTTTTTGACTTTTTTCGACATACTATACTATGACTTTTTTCAACATACTATACTATGACTTTTTTATGACTTTTTTCGACATACTATACTATGCCTTCTTTATGAAATACTATGCTCTGACTTTTTCATGAATCTTTTCGACATATTATACTGACTTCTTTCTAACATACTATACTATGACTTTTTTCGACATACTATACTATGACTTTTTTGACTTAATATACTATGACTTTTTTGACTTAATATACAATGACTTTTTTCAACATACTATACTATGAGTTTTTCATGATTTTTTTTGACATACTATACTATGACCTTTTTATCACTTTTTCGACATAATATACTATGACTTTTTGATCACTTTTTTCGACATACTATACAATGACTTTTTTGACTTTTTTCGACATACTATACTATGACTTTTTTGACATAGTATACTATGACTTTTTTATGTCTTTTTTCGACATACTATACTATGACTTTTTTATGACATACTATACTATGACTTTTTTTACTTTTTTCGACATACTATACTATGACTTTTTTATGACTTTTTTCGACATACTATACTATGCCTTCTTCATGAAATACTATGCTCTGACTTTTTTATAAATTTTTTCGACCTATTATACTAAGACTTTTTCATGACTTTTTTCAACATACTATACTATGACTTCTTTCAAAACATACTATACTGACTTTTTTCGACATACTATACTATGACTTTTTTGACTTTTTTCGACATACTATACAATGACTTTTTTGACATACTATACTATGACTTTTTTATGTCTTTTTTCGAGATACTATACTATGACTTTTTTATGACTTTTTTCAACATACTATACTATGACTTTTTTATGACTTTTTTCGACATACTTTACTATGTCTTCTTTATGAAATACTATGCTCTGACTTTTTCATGAATTTTTTCGACATATTATACTATGCCTTTTTCATGACTTTTTTCAACATACTATACTATGACTTCTTTCTAACAAACTATACTATGACTTTTTTTGACATACTATACTATGACTTTTTTATGACTTTTTTCGACATACTGCACTATGACTTTTTTTGACATACTATACTATGACTTTTTTGACTTTTTTCGACATACTATACTATGACTTTTTTGACATACTATACTATGACTTTTTTATGACTTTTTTTGACATACTGTACTATGACTTTTTTATGTTTTTTTTTATACATACTATACTATGACTTTTTTATGTCTTTTTTCGACATACTATACTATGACTTTTTTATGACTTTTTTCCGACATACTATACTATGCCTTCTTTATGAAATACTATGCTCTGACTTTTTTATGAATTTTTTCGACATGCTATACTATGACTTTTTCATGACTTTTTTCAACATTCTATACTATGACCTTTTTATGACTTTTTTTTGACACACTATACTATGACCTTTTTATCACTTTTTCGACATACTATACAGTGACTTCTTTATGACAAAATATACTATGACTTTTTTTGACATACCATACTATGACTTTTTTATGATTTTTTTTCGACATACTATACTATGACTTTTTCATGACTTTTTTAGACATACTATACTATGCCTTCTTTACGACATACTATACTATGACTTTTTTGACTTTTTTCGACATAGTATACTATGACTTTTTTTGACATACTATACTGTGCCTTCTTTACGACATACTATACTATGACTTTTTTGACTTTTTTCGACATAGTATACTATGACTTTTTTTGACATACTATACTGTGACTTTTTTATGACTTTTTTCGACATACTATACTATGACTTCTTTCTAACATACTATACTATGACTTTTTTCAACATACTATACTATGACCTTTTTATGACTTTTTTTTGACACACTATACTATGACCTTTTTATCACTTTTTCGACATACTATACAATGACTTCTTTATGACAAAATATACTATGACTTTTTTTGACATACCATACTATGACTTTTTTATGATTTTTTTTCGACATACTATACTATGACTTTTTCATGACTTTTTTAGACATACTATACTATGCCTTCTTTACGACATACTATACTGTGACTTTTTTATGACTTTTTTCGACATACTATACTATGACTTCTTTCTAACATACTATACTATGACTTTTTTCAACATACTATACTATGACTTTTTTATGACTTTTTTCGACATACTATACTATGCCTTCTTTATGAATTACTATGCTCTGACTTTTTTATGAATTTTTTCGACATATTTTACTATGACTTTTTCATGACTTTTTTCAACATACTATACTATGAATTCTTTCTAACATACTATACTATGACTTTTTTCGACATACTATACTATGACTTTTTTATGACTTTTTTCGACATACTATACTATGCCTTCTTTATGAAATACTATGCTCTGACTTTTTCATGAATCTTTTCGACATATTATACTGACTTCTTTCTAACATACTATACTATGACTTTTTTCGACATACTATACTATGACTTTTTTGACTTAATATACTATGACTTTTTTGACTTAATATACAATGACTTTTTTCAACATACTATACTATGAGTTTTTCATGATTTTTTTTGACATACTATACTATGACCTTTTTATCACTTTTTCGACATAATATACTATGACTTTTTGATCACTTTTTTCGACATACTATACAATGACTTTTTTGACTTTTTTCGACATACTATACTATGACTTTTTTTGACATAGTATACTATGACTTTTTTATGTCTTTTTTCGACATACTATACTATGACTTTTTTATGACATACTATACTATGACTTTTTTTACTTTTTTCGACATACTATACTATGACTTTTTCATGACTTTTTTCGACATACTATACTATGACTTTTTTATGACTTTTTTCGACATACTATACAATGCCTTCTTTATGAAATACTATGCTCTGACTTTTTTATGACTTTTTTCGACATACTATACTATGACTTTTTTATGACATACTATAGTATGACTTTTTTCTTCATGCTATACTATGACTTTTTTATGATATTTTTCGACATACTATACTATGCATTTTTTTGACTTTTTCCGACAAACTATATACTATGATTTTTTTATGACTTTTTTGACATACTATACTATGACTTTTTTCGACATATTATACTATGACTTTTTTCAACATACTATACTATGACTTCTTTCTAACAAACTATAATATTAATTTTCATATTATACTATGATTTTTTTTTTGACATACTATACTATGACCTTTTTATCACTTTTTCGACATAATATACTATGACTTTTTTTTACTTTTTTCGACATACTATACTATGACTTTTTCATGACTTTTTTCAACTTACTATACTATGACTTCTTTCAAACATACTATACTATGACTTTTTTCAACATCCTATACTATGACATTTTTCAACATACTATACTATGACTTTTTTATGATTTTTTTTTACATACTATACTATGACCTTTTTATGACTTTTTTTTGACACACTATACTATGACCTTTTTATCACTTTTTCGACATACTATACAATGACTTCTTTATGACAATATATACTATGACTTTTTTTGACATACCATACTATGACTTTTTTATGATTTTTTTTCGACATACTATACTATGACTTTTTCATGACTTTTTTAGACATACTATACTATGCCTTCTTTACGACATACTATACTATGACTTTTTTGAATTTTTTCGACATACTATACTATGACTTTTGTTGACATACTATACTGTGACTTTTTTATGACTTTTTTCGACATACTATACTATGCCTTCTTTATGAAATACTTTGCTCTGACTTTTTTATGAATTTTTTCGACATACTATTCTATGACTTTTTCATGACTTTTTTCAACGTACTATACTATGACTTCTTTCTAACATACTATACTATGACTTTTTTCAACATACTATACTATGACTTTTTCATGACTTTTTTCAAATTATTATACTATGACTTCTTTCAAACATACTATACTATGACTTTTTTCAACATACTATACTATGACATTTTTCAACATACTATACTATGACTTTTTTATGATTTTTTTGACATACTATACTATGACTTTTTTCGACATACTATACTATGACTTTTTTCGACATATTATACTATGACTTTTTTCAACATACTATACTATGACTTCTTTCTAACAAACTATAATAGTAATTTTTTTGACAATTTACTATGACTTTTATCGACATACTGTACTATGACTTTTTTATGACTTTTTTCGACATACTGTACTATGACTTTTTTATGTCTTTTTTCGACATACTATACTATGACTTTTTTATGTCTTTTTTCGACATACTATACTATGACTTTTTATGACTTTTTTCGACATACTATACTATGACTTCTTTCTAACATACTATACTATGACTTTTTTCAACATACTATACTATGACTTTTTTATGACTTTTTTCGACATACTATACTATGCCTTCTTTATGAAATACTATGCTCTGACTTTTTTATGATTTTTTTTGACACACTATACTATGACTTTTTTATGACTTTTTTCGACATACTATACTATGACTTTTTTTGACATACTATACTGTGACTTTTTTATGACTTTTTTCGACATACTATACTATGCGTTCTTTATGAAATACTATGCTCTGACTTTTTTATGAATTTTTTCGACATACTATACTATGACTTTTTCATGACTTTTTTCAACATACTATACTATGACTTTTTTATGACTTTTTTCGACATACTATACTATGCCTTCTTCATGAAATACTATGCTCTGACTTTTTCATGAATTTTTTCAACATATTATACTATGACTTCTTTCTAACATACTATACTATGACTTTTTTCGACATACTATACTATGACTTTTTTGACTTTTTTCGACATACTATACTATGACTTTTTTGACATACTATACTATGACTTTTTTATGACTTTTTTCGACATACTGTACTATGACTTTTTTGTCTTTTTTCGATATACTATACTATGACTTTTTTCAACATACTATACTATGACTTTTTCATGACTTTTTTAGACATACTATACTATGCCTTCTTTACGACATACTATACTATGACTTTTTTGACTTTTTTCGACATACTATACAATGACTTTTTTTGACATACTATACTGTGACTTTTTTATGACTTTTTTCGACATACTATACTATGCGTTCTTTATGAAATACTATGCTCTGACTGTTTTATGACTTTTTTCGACATACTATACTATGACTTTTTTATGACTTTTTTTCGACATGCTATACTATGACTTTTTTATGACTTTTTTCGACATACTATACTATGCCTTCTTTATGAAATACTTTGCTCTGACTTTTTTATGAATTTTTTCGACATACTATACTATGACTTTTTCATGACTTTTTTCAACATACTATACTATGAATTCTTTCTAACATACAGACTAACTATTTATAACAGACTTTTTTCGACATACTATACTATGACTTTTTTATGTCTTTTTTCGACATACTATACTGACTTTTTTCAACATACTATACTATGACTTTTTTTATGACTTTTTTCGACATTCTATACTATGCCTTCTTTATGAAATACTATGCTCTGACTTTTTCATGAATTTTTTCGACATATACTATGACTTCTCTCTAACATACTATACTATGACTTTTTTCAACATACTATACTATGACTTTTTTCAACATACTATACTATGACATTTTTCAATATACTATACTATGACTTTTTTATGATTTTTTTGACATACTATACTATGACTTTTTTCGACATACTATACTATGACTTTTTTCGACATATTATACTATGACTTTTTTCAACATACTATACTATGACTTCTTTCTAACAAACTATAATATTAATTTTTTTGACATACTATACTATGACTTTTTTATGACTTTTTTCGACATACTGTACTATGACTTTTTTGACATACTATACTATGACTTTTTTGACTTTTTTCGACATACTGTACTATGACTTTTTTGACATACTATACTATGACTTTTTTATGACTTTTTTCGACATACTGAACTATGACTTTTTTGTCTTTTTTCGATATACTATACTATGACTTTTTTCAACATACTATACTATGACTTTTTCATGACTTTTTTAGACATACTATACTATGCGTTCTTTATGAAATACTATGCTCTGACTTTTTTATGACTTTTTTCGACATACTATACTATGACTTTTTTATGACTTTTTTTCGACATGCTATACTATGACTTTTTTATGACTTTTTTCGACATACTATACTATGCCTTCTTTATGAAATACTTTGCTCTGACTTTTTTATGAATTTTTTCGACATACTATACTATGACTTTTTCATGACTTTTTTCAACATACTATACTATGAATTCTTTCTAACATACAGACTAACTATTTCTAACAGACTTTTTTCGACATACTATACTATGACTTTTTTGACTTTTTTCGACATACTATACAATGACTTTTTTGACATACTATACTATGACTTTTTTATGTCTTTTTTCGACATCCTATACTATGACTTTTTTCAACATACTATACTATGACTTTTTTTATGACTTTTTTCGACATACTATACTATGCCTTCTTTTTGAAATACTATGCTCTGACTTTTTCATGAATTTTTTCGACATATTATACTATGACTTCTCTCTAACATACTATACTATGACTTTTTTCAACATACTATACTATGACTTTTTTGACTTTTTTGACATACTATACTATGACTTTTTTATGACTTTCTTTGACATACTGTACTATGACTTTGTATGACTTTTTTCGACATACTATACTATGCCGTCTTTATGAAATACTATGCTCTGACTTTTTTATGAATTTTTTCAACATATTATACTATGACTTTTTCATTACTTTTTTCAACATACTATACTATGACTTCTTTCTAACATACTATACTATGACTTTTTTCGACATACTATACAATGACTTTTTTGACATACTATACTATGACTTTTTTATGTCTTTCTTCGACATACTATACTATGACTTTTTTCAACATACTATACTATGACTTTTTTATGACTTTTTTCGACATACTATACTATGCCTTCTTTATGAAATACTATGCTCTGACTTTTTCATGAATTTTTTCGACATATTATACTATGACTTCTTTCTAACATACTATACTATGACTTTTTTCGACATACTATACTATGACTTTTTTGACTTTTTTCGACATACTATACTATGGCTTTTTTGACATACTATACTATGACTTTTTTATGACTTTTTCGACATACTATACAATGACTTTTTTATGACTTTTTTCGACATACTATACTATGACTTTTTTATGACTTTTTTCGACATACTATACTATGCCTTCTTTATGAAATACTATGCTCTGACTTTTTTATGAATTTTTTCGACATATTATACTATGACTTTTTCATTACTTTTTTCAACATACTATACTATGACTTCTTTCTAACATACTATACTATGACTTTTTTCGACATACTATACTATGACTTTTTTTGACTTTTTTCGACATACTATAATATGGCTTTTTTGACATACTATACTATGACTTTTTTATGACATACTATAGTATGACTTTTTTCTTCATGCTATACTATGAGTTTTTTATCATATTTTTCGACATACTATACTATGCATTTTTTTGACTTTTTCCAACAAACTATATACTATGATTTTTTTATGACTTTTTTCGACATACTGTACTATGACTTTTTTTGACATACTATACTATGACTTTTTTGACTTTTTTCGACATACTATACTATGACTTTTTTATGACTTTTTTCGACATACTATACTATGCCTTCTTTATGAAATACTATGCTCTGACTTTTTTATGAATTTTTTCGACATATTATACTATGACTTTTTCATTACTTTTTTCAACATACTATACTATGACTTCTTTCTAACATACTATACTATGACTTTTTTCGACATACTATACTATGACTTTTTTGACTTTTTTCGACATACTATAATATGGCTTTTTTGACATACTATACTATGACTTTTTTATGACATACTATAGTATGACTTTTTTCTTCATGCTATACTATGAGTTTTTTATCATATTTTTCGACATACTATACTATGCATTTTTTTGACTTTTTCCGACAAACTATATACTATGATTTTTTTATGACTTTTTTCGACTTACTGTACTATGACTTTTTTGACATACTATACTATGACTTTTTTGACTTTTTTCGACATACTATACTATGACTTTTTTATGTCTTTTTTCGACATACTATACTATGACTTTTTATGACTTTTTTCGACATACTATACTATGCCTTCTTCATGAAATACTATGCTCTGACTTTTTATGAATTTTTTCGACATGCTATACTATGACTTTTTCATGACTTTTTTCAACATACTATACTATGAGTTCTTTCTAAGATACTATACTATGACTTTTTTCAACATACTATACTATGACTTTTTTATGACTTTTTTTGACATACTATACTATGTCCTTTTTATGACTTTTTTTGACACACTATACTATGACTTTTTTATGACTTTTTTCGACATACTATACTATGACTTTTTTATGACTTTTTTCGACATACTATACTATGACCTTTTTTCACTTTTTTGACATACTATACAATGACTTCTTTATGACATAATATACTATGACTTTTTTCAACATACTATACTATGACTTTTTTATGACTTTTTTCGACATACTATACTATGCCTTCTTCATGAATTACTATGCTCTGACTTTTTTATGAATTTTTTCGACATATTATACTATGACTTTTTCATGACTTTTTTCAACATACTATACTATGAATTCTTTCTAACATACTATACTATGACTTTTTTCGACATACTATACAATGACTTTTTTGACATACTATACTATGACTTTTTTGTCTTTTTTCGACATACTATACTATGACTTTTTTCAACATACTATACTATGACTTTTTTATGACTTTTTTCGACATACTATACTATGCCTTCTTTATGAAATACTATGCTCTGACTTTTTCATGAATTATTTCGACATATTATACTATGACTTCTTTCTAACATACTATACTATGACTTTTTTCGACATACTATACTATGACTTTTTTATGACTTTTTTCGACATACTATACTATGACTTTTTTATGACATACTATAGTATGACTTTTTTCTTCATGCTATACTATGACTTTTTTCGACATACTATACTATGACTTTTTTATGATTTTTTTCGACATACTATACTATGCATTTTTTTTACTTTTTCCGACAAACTATATACTATGATTTTTTTATGACTTTTTTGACATACTATACTATGACTTTTTTCGACATACTATACTATGACTTTTTTCGACATATTATACTATGACCTTTTTCGACATACTATACTATGATTCTTTTGACTTTTTTGACATACTATACTATGACTTTTTTCGACATACTATATTAGTACTTTTTAATTAATTTTTTCGACATACTGTATTGTGACCTTCTTTACTTTTTTCGACATACTATACTAAGACTTTTCATGACTTTTATCGACATACTATACTGTGACATTTTTATGACTTTTTTCGACATATTATACCATCATTTATTTGACATACTATACCATGACTTTTTATGATTTTTTGACATCCTATACTATGACTTTTTCATGACCTTTTTCACCATACTATACTTTTTACTTTTTTTGACAAACTATACTGTACTATGAATTTTTTCAGCATATTATACTATGACTTTATTGACATACTATCATATGACTTTTTTCGACTATACTGTACTGACTTTTTATGATTTTTTTTCGACATAGTATACCATTAATTTTTACATTATTTACTGTGACCTTTATATGGACTTTGTCGACATACTATACAATAACTGTTTTTTCGACATACTATACTATGAATATTTTTCAACATACTATACTAAAACCTTTTTCGACATACTATACTATGAATTATTTTCAACATACTATGCTGTTCATTTTTTTTCGACATATATGACTTTTTTTGCAACATACTATACTATGATTTCTTCTGACATATTACACTATGATTCTATTTTTCAACATACTATACTATGATTTTTATAAATATTATGAATGTTTTCAACATACTATACTATGAATATTTTTCGACAAACGATACTATGAGTTTTTGGACTTACTGTGACTTTTTTCAACATACTGCACTATGTTTTTTTTTAAATATTATATTTGCCACTGTGCTCATGCGGCTTTGTTGACTGGGCAATTGGATACTTCTTGAATATTCAAGGGTTCTTGTGTATAATAATTACACCCCAGCAGCCATGCATTTGTCTACATCTGAGTATGCCGGTAACAGTGTTCTCTGTCTCTCTCATGGGTAAGTGGAAAGTCTTGTTGAAACACCAGCGGTCACCAGGTGTCCATCCTGTGAAGAGATTGTCTTCACAGAAACCAGCAGAAGAGTGGGCGAGGCTACATGGATGATTTGTTTCTTGTGCACCATCATGGGGTATGTCTTTCTGGACCCAATTGATTGTAGACATTTTTACCTTGCCAGACTTCTGTGTTAAAACTAGTCTTAAAGAAGCAGTACATTTGGAGAGGAAAAAAATGCATATTTGCTTTCTTGGCAAGAGTATCATGTCTGTATGCAGCCAGGAGACATTAGCTTAGCTTAGCATTTAGACTTGAAGCAAGGGGGTAAAGGGCGTATGACCAGTAGCTAATGGTGGTTGATGTTAGCCAGTGCTAGCAAACTTTAGATAAATATTGCTGTGTAAGTTACATTATTAAGTCTGTAATGTCAGTAGGTGGTGTGTTTAAGCTGTCCACTGTAATCTAAAGTGATTTACAGTCAGTTTTAGGACAAACTAGTTGTTGTATACCTCAATGTTGTAATGAATGAACTTTGACCTTGCACATCACCTGTCACATCCTATCTCTCATTCTTCATTCCTTTCTTCCACAGGTGTGTCGCAGGCTGCTGTTTAATCCCTTTCTTCATGAGCCGTCTGAAGGACGTCCACCACAAGTGTCCCCAGTGCCAGGCAAATATACACATCCACCAGCCATTTTGACCTGGAGGTTACTACATTAACAGCACTGGTGTGATTTGTACAGTATGATCCACTGCGTCTGTGCTTGAGTGACCACTTCCTGTGGACTTTGAGCTGTCTGGGACTCGGCCTCTGCTGTTTGACTCCACAAGTGATCGAAGCAATGTGCCTGGAGTCAACTACATTGCTGGTACAAACTGTAAAAAGGCTCAGACAACTTAAGGCAAACCTAGTGTTCTTACTGTATGTGAAAGTCAGCCTCAGTTTGGCTACCAGAATATCTGCATAACATGGACTTAATTCAAGCTCTATGCTCGCAAATGCAAACACTGCCATTCAAATCAATACTTACTTTAATAATATCTAGACTAGTTAATGTGTCAGATACTAATAATTTACACAAACTAACACCTACATTTAAAAGAATCAATGCCCTTTTGTTTTGCTAATATTAGGATACAGCTTCGTGGTTTGTCTGTCAACACTCTAATGAGCTTTATTGGTATAAGGAAAGTATATCTGGGAATATCTGTTCCTATTCTATCTCAAAGGAAAATGGAAATGCATTGGTGAAAATATGCAAACACGGACCTGTAACCTGACAAAGAACTGTTTTGATACACCGTCAGCCATAACACAATTCAAATGTAGTGCCTTGCTTGATTCTTCTGTTTCTGTACTCACACCAGTTATTTGAAATATTGTTTGTGATAAATTGTATAAAGAAATGTGCATTGTTATGTAATTAACTCTTACAGAGGCGTTCACAGTACACCAAATTTTATTGACACATAAAGGCATACAGTACTCATATACATCTTTTGGAGTATTTACAAAATAAAGAACCCATGGATGTTACACATGTAGAAAAATATGCGTTACATCTATATAAATATGTACACAATGTGCAAAACATATGGCATACAAACAACAAGAGGCATGGCAGGTGGAGATGGATGAGGAGAATCAGCTACAATGAAAGATGTAAATTTCCCCAAAATATATTGATTTTAATGAAACGTCTTCTCCACCAAAACATGTACAATGTTTACATGATGATGAACTGCAGGTGAATGAGGACAAGCTGAAGTCAATATGGGGAAGCCCGAACCAACACCTGTTACCCTCCACTATAAAAGTAGAGAAGTTGACAGAACCCTTTAGGCATTCTTCAGATTGACTCTGCCTCCACAAACCTCTACATTAAGAGGGTTATTCAAACAACCACTCAGATATTAAGTGCTTCTGAACTTATAAATGACCTTATAAACTGTATTACTCTGTAGTAAAGGTTGTTACAATGATAAAATCAAGGCAGGATCTGACTAACTGTACAGTATATCAAGGGAGAGCAGCCATTATTGTTTTCAGCTGTCCCTGTCTTGCCAGTCACCAATCACAATTGCCAATGTTAAGTGGTGTCAAATCGAGCGTAAATCACATACATGTGTAGATTTAATGCAGCCAAGAGGTGTGTGCATGTCTGATATGACAAATATGAAAGAAACTCTGCAAACCAAAAATATACACATGAAATCCTCTTTAACAGATTTTTACATTAGCTGAAAAAAAGATTAAATGATTTTTCTTTTCACCCTTAAAAAAAGAAAAAAAGAAAAAAAGGTGATACATACAAAAACGTGAGCTAATAAACAAAATGTGATAATATGTTCCACTGCCTTTTTTGGCAACAAAATATCAAATATGACAGCATTAAAGGTGACAAGACTGGAGAGAAAAAAAAACTTTTATCTTGTCATTTCTTCCAGGATACACAGGACACACTAGATATCTTATTGTTCATCCTATGTAGGATTAACACTCGCAGCAATGTGGAAAAAAAAAAGAAATACAACTAGACCGAGCACCCTGATGGAACTTAAACAACGGTGCAAAAACCAGGGGTGCCCAGGAGAATGAGGTGAGAATGGGGATTTAAACAGGTGGTTTAACTTGAGTTTGTTTGTAGGAAAAAAAAAAGCTAAAAATACAAGACGGCCCAGGGTCTGTGCAGTATTTGGCGCAACTCTTTTAGGTGATCAAATGTTTTGGATTTGGGTGCATCCATCTGATCTGATGATAAATGTGTAACTGCAGCAGTAAGAGCATCATACTTCTTTGACAAGACAGTTTTGACATAAAGGGCTCCAAAGTATTGCTGATGAACACAGCAAATCAGCATTACACAGGCAGAAAATACATTTAAAACACAATAAAAAAAAGCCCCATTTAAATTTTGTTCCTGCTAGAAATGACCCTGAAAATGTGCCACAAGAGAAGAGAGGAGGCGCCCTCTAGTGCCAATGGACGTAATGACAGATTTAAGTGGTTAAAATGAACTAAAAATGTGATTTAACTGTAAAAAAAAAAAGACAATTAAAAAAGGATTCTTATATCAAAGTGCCATACAGTAAGACTGCAATCAATAGCATCCTAAACTGAGATACTAAATCAGTAACTCGATACTTAGGTTTAAAAAGAAACAGCGAGTGGGACATGATGCAATCCGTTAAAAATAAACATCTGGAATTTATGACAGCTTTAAAAGTAGCTAAGCCCTCTTCGCTGTGTATCACACCTTAAAAAGTGTCTGTGCATTTTGGACTGTAGGACACCAACTGAGCAACACAGATAAAAAAGACAGTAAACAGTCATCAGAAGCCTTTTGAAGAGGGAAGTTTTGAATATGTCAAATGATTTGATTTCATTGATATCATCAAAATTTCTTCAGACAACTTGTGGGCGACCGAGCTCGAAACAGCCCGAGATTAAACGTGAATACAATCATGCACACAGAGACACGGGTGGACATGCAAAAGACAGGAAGAGAAATCCGCACGTACACACACACACACACACACACACTTGCCTGCTTCTGCCCAGTTGGTCAGGAAACTAACTTTGTCTACAGGCCACAGTAGCTGATGCATCACAAGTTAGACTATTTCACCAGTCTTACTTGATGGTAACAGGCAACACACACACACACACACACACACACACACACACACACACACACACAGCTATACAGCTAATCTCCTCCAAAGACATCTTTATTCCTTGATATAACTTGCACTTCACACCTATTCTGGATGTTTGTCTGCATGTCTCATAAACTGATATTTGTTCCCTTTCCACCGTTTTATTACTCAGTTTACTATTGGAAGAAAAAAAAGCTGCCAACTTTGTGAGTGAAGTCCCATTTTTCAAAATTACATTCAAAATAAGATACCTGGACAACAACTGCAGTATTTCTGGAGCAATTGGCCACATGATCTTTATGTTGATCACAATCGTATTGATCACTTCATATCAACGACCACTTTGGATATGCAAAGTTCACATTTCCTTGATTTGAGGTGAATAAGGCGCATCGCCAGATCTCGCCGCCTCTTCAGTGCATAGCTCTCACATAGATTGAGGAGCTTCCTCCTCTCGTCATCAGACTGAAGTCTTTGTTCTTTACAGTCATTGGTTCATCAGCTTGACCGCAGGGTCGTCATAGGTCAGAAGAAAACAGTTACATCTGATACAACAAGTCAGATTAGTCAGCAAATGTGTAACGTACAGTAAGTGGTAGACTGGACCAGTGTGAACAGAGGACTGGCCTCCTCTCCGTTAGAAATCCCTTTAAAACTTAGCTCAGTGACTGACTAAGCACGTCTGGCTTCCAATCATAAAGGAAACAAACTGTCAAGCATTTGAGACTTAGACCGGTTTAGTCTAAGCTTGCCCGGGTGAAGGGGTTAGTGGCCGAGTCTGTACTGACACCATGACGCATTGATGCCCCAGGCCAAGCCTCGTATGAATTTTTATTGAGAATCTAAGCTCATATAAATTTATGTTTATTATGACTAGATTTCATCTGGAGCCTGTGAGCTGTCATTAAGAGCGACACGGTTATTGTGTTGTAATGACCAGCTTTTATGATCTAGTATGGCACAGTTATGCTTCAGTGGAACAAACGCCTTCGCATCACACCACCCCCACCCTTTTACATGTAGTTACTGTGCTTACATAGTAAAATAAACGCAGTGTTCGCAACCAGCTGAACCTCCAGTAGAAATAAACGGTAATATCAGCCATCGGTGCTATTCGGGCTCTCTGTCCCAGGGAAAGTTAAGCTGTATTAGTGTGATTTAAAGAGTATTTACAAACAGCCCGAGCGACCAGTGCTCGTTTGGCTCCGTCTCCTCGTCTCTGTAATCACGTAAAATCATGACATCAGACACCGTAAAAGTCTAGCCTGCTTAAAATCTTTATCACTAAAACGATGGGTGACCACAATCACCTTAGTGACGACGTTATTGTGGTTGTTCAGCCATTAGTGGCTGTCTTTTAAAGCTGTGCAAACTCCTGCTTGTAGTTCAACTTGAATCAGTGCACCTCCTGTACAGCATCTCTTACTGTAGTATAGTGGGGAATATTACAGATGGTTTGGATGTACTGGTGAGAGTGCTATGGCACAGAAATGCCATGTGTTCTCCTTAATTAAGATGTTAAAATGCAACCTCTTTGTGGCTGCCATTCCCTTTCTTCTTCTCTTTATCCATCCATCTCTCACTCCTGACTGACCTGCTCTGCCAACTCCCTGGACACTGTCTTTCTTTTTCTGTCATCCACCCCTCGGTCAGTCCCAGTGCAGCTGCAGGTCTTGTGTATCCAGGAAGTCTGTTGGGATCCCCAGTGGTGTGAGTGCCCCAGCAGGACCTGGCGGCATGGTGAGGTCCAGCCACTCCATGTTGTCCAGGCCTGGGTCAGACAGACCCATGTTGAGCGAGGAGGGCGAGGAAGAATCACAGAAGGACAGGTCTGATGTGTCCATGGGAGAGTAGGGCTGTTGCTCCATCAGCTGGGCCTGCAGCTCCTCCATCAGGCCCTGTGTGCGCGGGTCTGACGCTGGCGCCGTTTCAGCCAGTGTGTTCTCCAGAAGGCTTCCAGCTGATTGTCTGTGGCCAGCGAGGAGAGGCTGGACAGGCCGTGGTCCATGATGGGGCTCAGGGTGGGCGGAGGAGCCACCTGGATCTGTGGGAGGCGGCCTGGAGAGAGCGGTGTTGACCGGCAGGGTGGAGATGCTCGCTGTGACTGGGATCGTCTTAGTGAGAGACACATGGGGGGTCCTGTTGGATAAATGGAGTGATTTCTGGAGGAGGAGGAGGAGGAGGGGGATAAAACAAAAGTTTTATTAGGAGAGTTAAACCAATGAGGGCTTCTTTGAAGACTGGCACTGGCCAATTTTTTTAATCAAATTGTACAGAACATGCTTTTACAGCGGGACTCAGAAACTGATACTAAAGCTAACCCTGACCCTTTTAGCTATCTATTTCAACCATTTATTCATCAACTTTAGCTAATTATTCAACTGCTTATTGTTACATTTAGCTTCTTATTTCAACCGTGAATTCCTTACTTTTAACTACCTATTTCAACCACTTATCTATTACTTTTAGCTAACTATTTTACCCATTTATCCATTATGTTTAGCTTCCTATTTCAAGCATGTATCCAGTACTTTGGGCCAACTATTCAACCTTTATCCATTACTTTTAGCCAACTATTTTAACTGCGTATCTGCTACTTTAGTTTCCTATTTCAACCATGTAGTCATTACTTTTAGCTACCTATTTCAACCATTTATTTATCAATATTAGCTATATATTTCAACCATTATTATCAATTATAGCTAACTATTTTAACATTTATCTATAACTATTAGAATCCTACTTCAACCATTTCCATACTTTTAGCTAACTATTTAGACCTCTTTGCTTCCTTGGTAACTAATTTTCACACACTCCCAATTGTAACATGTGTCACGTGTTACAGCTGACTCAATGAATATATATATATATTAGTCAAATCATAATTAAATTTCTTTTGGTTGTGAATTATTGGTCTACATGTTGCTGTGGTTGAGGAGGAGCCTCTGTCATATTAGCCAAGACAACATAATATCTAAAAGGCTGATATCAGTCATAATCAGTCCAATTCTGTTAACATAAGCTGTGATGTCACCAAACTGAAGACGCAGCATTTCCCTGAGACTAGAAGTTTTAAACTTGCTCATACTAAACAGAATGGTCTGGATGTGTACTGTCAGTGTGCACTTCTTTACCTCCACTCTGTATAAGGATGTCAAACAAGTCATCCATTTGCTGGCTGGTTGCCGTGGGAACCTGAAAGACAGTAAACAAATTAAGAGACTTGCGGCTGCTCACCAAAAGCGAAACAATTCCTTATGGCTAGAAAACTGATAGTCTCATATGTTTTTAGCTTTTTTTGTATCTGAAGGATACAGTGGTGCTAGTGGTGTGTGAGCTGGGCTGTGGCGGGTGCGTATCTAACCTGTGAAACATTGTTGATGTGCAAGTTGCGGCTCTGTTTGATGGCGTCCTCATAGCGGGGAGGCTCTCTTGTCTTGTGAGTAACAAGGGAGGTGGGCTGAAGGATGAAGGTAGGCTGGGGAGAAGGAGACTAAAAGAATAAGAGAGAGATGGAGAAAACACAGGCAGAATAAGAACCGTCTGAATGGTTACATTGGGGAAATTGTCTAAATGAAATAGTAAATTATCTCAAAAGTATTCAGTAAGTAGGAGAGATCGAACCAAACTAAGCCCCGTCCCTCCAGTAATACCTTATTGACGGGTCCGTTGGAGATGTTGTGGTTGGGTGAAGCCCGTGGAGAGACCCTGTCTCTGGCGAGCTTCTCAGGAAACACTGGGGATTCATCTCAGGCCTAGTCTGGTTCTCCAAGCCAGTAGTGTTATTGCACATAGTCAGAGTCTGTCAAGACACACAAGACAGAGTCTAACATCAGTGCTGTTTTTAAAGGAGGAACTGAAGATACAGCAAATGGGACGTAGGACACACACACAACTTTGTAGCTCTCACGTAGAGCTACAGTAGTGGAAAGAGTAGAGTTTCATTAATTATAAACATTCATCTTAAATATCTTGTGGCGCAGCAGACACACTGGATTTCTGTTAAATTGTAAAACCAGCTAAATCTGAAAGTAAATACGTTTTTACTAAGACATATGACATGACTAATTCACAAGATGTGTGCTACAAACTAAAGAGTAATGGTTGTGGTAAAGATAGCATGTCTCACATCTCACAAGCAATACTGCTGAACAATCGATTAGGGTTACTGAGCCATTTTTCAAACACAAATACTCACACTTTCTGGTTACAGTTCTCACATGTGAGGATTTGCAGCGTTTCTCTGTAGCTAATTTCCCACAGAAATGCCTCCAACTACGTGGCGTGACTGACCTGTAACAATGGGTTTGTGGTTGGTTAACTGCTGGCTGGGTGCCGTCTCCATCTTAGTGGTTTGCAGCTGAGGAACTGAGGCCTGGACCATGCCTGGATTTGAGACTGTGGCCTGAAGAACAGGCTGGGATAAGGGGGAGAGGGTGTAAGAACATAATTGTGAGTCTACACATCCAGTTTTCGAATTTGTCAACCCCTAAAGCAGGTAAACAGTTCTCTAACAGACACCACTACACATGATGTCACTCTACGTTACTGCAATCTTACCTGCAGGCTGACAGTGGAGCTTGGCAGTGGATTGCAGCGTTTTTGGGTAGTGAGACTGGGAGGAGGATCCTCCCAGCCTGGCCAGTGGTGGTAACAAGGTCTGAGGCTGACCCAGCACCTGGGACACCCCACCTGGGTGGCTGATGAAGAACGCTGCAGGCTGGGGGCTGCAGGTGGGACTGTGGCTGGGTCTGAAGCTTTGGGACTTCTCTGTGATGGGGAGAGTATCTGTGGGCTGTTGGTTATTGGGGCTGGGCTTGGGGCTGGATCTGGTTGATGAGATGGGTTTGGGTCTGGAGCTGGAGCGGCTTGACAGAAGAAACAGTCACATCCTCCAACTTGACCACTGTTTGCAGGGGAGAGAGAGTCTGCGAGCCCAGGGATACAGTTGGGGATTACAGCTGTAGTGGATGAACAGTTTCGCACAGGACTGCACCCTCCATTTTTATTACGTTCGACGTCAGGACGGTGGAACAGGATTCATGGCAGGTACAGAAGTGAGTTTGGGAGACACAGAGGCAGAGGTCAGCGGTGCAGCCACCCTGGCCTCTCTCTCCACCTCCAGCTGCATCTTCAGCTCCTCCACCAACCTCTGCTCCTGCTCCAGCTTCCTCATCAACTCCACTATCTGCTGCTCCTTCTCATGGAGCGCCTGTCCTTTTCCTCCGGGACGTGGAAAGACGGGAGAGGTGCATCCTGCTGGAGGGTGGAGCGATCAGTGGGAATGGGTGAGACGGCGGTGTGGGGTTAATGCTCTCTGGAGCAACTTGCTGGACTGGAAAAACTCATAGCGGGAGTTGTAGTGGGTGGTGGTGTGACCTCCATGGGCATGGAGGAGAAGGTAGTGGTGGTAGGAGCAGAGGTGCAGTGATGTCCTGGTAAGGCTTCAGTTTTTCAAGAGATCGGTCTTTGTTCCTGACACAGGGAGGCCACGCAGCTTTAGCTCCAGTTTTAGTTCAGCCACCTACAAAAATACAATATTATACATGTCATCAATTCTGGACTAGTGCCAGAGGAAGAGTGCCAACTGATTTTAAAGGAATAGTTCAACAATTTGGTGTTTTTTGTCCAGAGTTAGATGAGGAAATTAATGCCACTCTCATATCGGTTTGGTAATTATGATTAGCAGCAGTTGCCGATTAGCTAGCACACACAACTGGAAGCAGGAAAAACAGCTAGCCTGGCTCTGTGCATAGTTTTTTTTAAATCTGCCATCCAGCACCTCTGAATTTCACCTTTTACTACGACTATTTCTTGACTGGGCCGGTCACTTCCTGGAGTGTAATCAGTGGAGCAACCACCACAAAAAAAACTCCAGGAAGTCACTGATCTCGGCAAAGATATGATCCATAACATAACCACAAATAAAACCACAACTGTTACACTTTTTTCGCACGGATTAAATGGCAAGACAGTGTACATGCATTTATAATAAATGTGTTTATTAGTTAGTTTATTTAGAGGTGCTGTTTTAGCAGATTTAGTTACCTTTGGACAGAGCAGGGCTAGCTGTTTCTCCTGCTTTCCCCTGAATTTAGTATTTTTTAATCCAATGCAACTTTGAGAAAAAGAGATTTGAAGAAATTAACAAATGTTAAGTCTGTGCCCTCAGGTTGTCATTGCTTTATGAAACGTTTAAATGACTAGACAAAACCTTGATAGATCTGTATGTGGGGTTATCAGATTTTCTATAAAACATGCTGTACATGTGTAATATCTCGACTCTGTTCAGTTTCAACACTGAGTGGGCCCAAGGAAGGGTAATTTCTCCCTTTAGGCTACAATTTATCTTTGATCTAGCTGCTGGTGTGAGGTCGGTTTTGCCGGTACAAGTGGGTTTCCAAATACCTTCACTCCTCCAGGTTGGCAGGCAACACTCCTGGTTTTGCGGTGTAGAGCGAGTTGTTTGACGAACCGGAGCCGGAGTCACGGGTGGAGGTGGAGGAGCGGTGGGCAAAGACACCACGATGAGGTGGCAGGCTGCCGGCGCTGCTGCTCTGACCCTCGGCCACAGGCCTACAGTGAAAGAGACACAAAAACATGAGGTCATTGTTACTCAGTGAAATAATTCACACTACTTCCGCATCACATGAATAAGAACAGAAAAAGAGGAAAAGAAGGTGGGAGAAAGAGTGAAGGTGACAAAGTGAGTTTATTGAGAGACCATTGAAGAGGGAGAGAAAGGGAGGAAACCGAGAGAGGAACTCTGTATCTCATATGAGCAGACCATCATCCTGTGCCCTGCGCCTCACTAACAAAGCCAGTCAACCAAACCACACGTGCAGTAGTTCAAAGGGAGCTTGGCCATGCTGCCGCTGCGAGGACGGTTATGAAGACAGCAGTGGTGAAACAACATCCTGTTCCTTATTGATATGAGATTAGATGCAGAGTGTTATTGGAAACCTAGCTACTGGCCCTCTGGAGTCATAAAAACAACTATATTTGGCTTGCTTTCACGGCGTTTAGATTTAGAGTTATGAAGGCAAGCCAAACCAGAAATCAAACAATACAATTACGAGATCTTTCGTTCGCATTAGTTTTAATGTGTTAATAGACGTACTTAGTGGTGCGGTAATATAG
>NC_050194.1:9830787-9835787 GCF_008315115.2 Sander lucioperca | reverse complement strand
GTTGGGTATCGTTGGGTTTTTTCCGATACTGGTGCTAAAGCGCTACTCTTTAAACGGTGCCGGTGCCTGAACCAGTACTTTTTTAGTAAAGTTTAAAATAAAAAGAGCCTCTTTCCGACAAAGTAGTTCCAGGAACGTATTTATAGGAACAGTCCACTTCTAAACAGATCTACTAACTACTCTCCCCCAAAACAGTTTTTCCATTTGCATTCACACTGGCCACGTGGCCATAGCAACTGACCTTTAGTTATTATAATCACAGCCAGGGGTGCACGATTCAGAAAATGTCACAATTCGAATTCAATATCGATTTTCAGGCTCAAGATTGGATTAAAAAACGATTCTCGGTTAAAAAAAAACGATTCACAGTAAGTAAATGAAGTTACTTTTCTCATGTGATTGCAGTAGACGTACAATAAAAAAAAAGAAATGTAATTTAAAAAACATTTTTCTGGAAGGACTGAAAAATGTTTTTTAAATTACATTTCTTTTTTTTTTATTGTATAAGTATTTTGAGGGGAATATTCAATAAACTAACATGTCAGGGTATTAAATTCACTGTCATTTAAAAAAACAATCATCCTGCATTTGGTGTAAACTTGCGTGTCGCTTGAGAAGACATTTCTTTAAGCAGTCCTTCCAGAAAAATTGAGTTTTTTTGTGATTGTGCGGCACGCTTTCTTAAAAACTGATGGAATATGCGGGATATTTATGCAATTTTATGCGATGAAATTGCGGGAACTTGCAAAAACTGCGGTTCCATCATGGCTTCATCGCGGGGTTTGCAGCTTTTCGATGACGTTCACGTCGCGTGATTACGTCACTTCATAACGTTCCCATGGCAACAGGGGGAAATGGCTGCTCTCGTGTGAAGTAAACGCAACATTTTTCAACTTTCTGCTAAGATATATGGGACTTTTTTGCAACGAAAATGCGGGGATTATGAAATCATGCAAGCCCCGCATATTTTGCGCGGAAATCGGCAATTTATGCGGCGAAAGTGCGGCGTATTTGAAAAAATGCGCCCCGCATAAATATGCGGACTTTGGCTAATTATGCGATTGAATAATTCTATGCATAATCGCGGTTTTCTGGAGGGACAGATTTTTAAAATATGAATCGATTTTTGAAATTCTGTGAATCGATTTTGAATCGGTAGAGCTTGAATCGCGAGTCGAATGTGAATCGATTTTTTTTTTTTGCACACCCCTAACAGGAACGTAGATCTAGGAACAGTCCACTTCTAAACAGTTCTACTAACTACTCTCCCCCAAAACAGGTTTTTCCATTTGCATTCACACTGGCCACGTGGCCATAGGGACTGGCCTTTAGTTATTATAATCACAGCCATCTAAACACCACTAAAAGGGAACAGAGAAGAGACCCTGCCCTGAAGTAGGAGCTGAAAGAGTTACAGGAACTACGGTCAGAGGAACTTAATATTCCCCAAATTGGTCCAGTCAGTAGGGCTGCCTCCTCTTAGTCGATTAGTCGACTAATCGGTCGTTTTGGTCTTGGTCGACTAAGATTTCTTTAGTTGATGAGTCATTTTTTTATGCTTATTCATGCTTAATTACTCATTTCCAAGAAACTTATGAGCACATTTCTGGTAAACACAAGATTTAAAGTGGTGCTTTTGCAGGATTAATTGTGGAGAAAGTCAGTTTTACAGATGGTTCATTAACTACATTTATATTGTGCTTTTCTAGTCTTAACCACCTCTCAAAGAGCACAGCTCTGTCGATTACATCAACTAATCCATTAATCGACAAAATCATATAATTTCTTTAGTCGAGGACAGCCCTACCAGTCAGAACACGAGAAAAAACAGGCTTCTAGGAACGTGATGTTCTAGGAACTGCAAACATCCCTCCGGTCGGATAGAGGCTATAGAATAAAAAAGAAGGCCATATGGTCAAAATTAAGTGATTTAATAATAATGTAGTAACTATAACTTATAACTTATTTCACCAGTATATTGCTGTTGAACGACAAAAACAACCACCAGATGGGAAAAGGGTATTTTACAATAACATTGAATGCACCAATTTCAAGTGAACGCACCGTCAGTATTGTTTAATTCAGACAACGGCAGCTGCAGACGCGTATGTAGTGAAGTGGCGTATGTATGAAAACGCAAGTATGCGTCTTGATAACACGCCAATAATGGCATACCAATTGGCGTGTTATCAAGACGCATACTTGCTTTTTAGCGTGTTTATCAACGCCGTTTGGCCTCCGTTGACTTACATTACCTTGCGATTGCGTGTGAATTGACGCCGTAGCGAGTAGTATGAAAGGGCGGAAATCTGCGTAGGGAGGTTGGTCGGGGGGGGGGGGGGGGGGGACTTTCACCCAGGAGACCAGGGATCGTGTCCCGCATGTCACGGTTTCCTAACGTCAACGGCAGCTTTCTTCTCGCGATAACACGCCACGTGGCGTGTATGTTTACGTCCGCTGTATACAGCGTGGACATACACGCGGATAGCTCAGAATGCGTACAGATAACACGCCACTTGGCTTAAGAAAGCGGGCGTGTATGTTTACGTGAAGTCATGATGTCACGTTGTCTACAGTGAAATACAGTCGCACCGTTTAACGTTAGCTGTCAGCATTTTAACCGTGTTGAATCCAGCTGCTAGCTAGCTGTAGGCTAACGTTAGCTGCTGTGTTAACCAGCGTGACATGCAGCGATGCTTCTGTTGTCTCTAACGTCCGTTTTTGGAGCATCAGAGAGAAGGGAAATGAGGCACCGAAATCCACGTTGCTTTTCGGTCCAGTAGATACCGGTCGTTTAGGCACCGGTGCCGTATTAGCACCGCGTCTCGGTACCCAACCCTAGTGATGTTACATACTGTACGTAGTAGAAAGACAACACCACAGGGGAGAGACTGTGCTGCATTTTGGGTCAAAGTATTTGTGTAACAATGTAGGAACCCTGAAGGTTAGACCCCGTTTACACCTGATACTAACATGCAGTCTGTGTCCGGAGGAGGAAACGTGAAAGTTGTTAAGGATTATGATCAGATATGTCAGTCCTGGAGGTTAGTCATCCCGTCCTCCTGCAGTTACAGTTGGCATCCTGATAGTTAACCAAGAACTGTCTTTAAACTCCAGCTGCCCAGTTAAAATTATACCGTTTTCCTACACACACACACACACACGGAGACACACACACACACACACACGGACACACGGAGAGACACACACACACACTGACACACACACACTGACACATGAAGACACACGGAGACACACAGAGACACACACACACACACAAACACACACTGACACACGGAGACACACACACACGGAGACACACAGACACGGAGACACACAGACACAGAGACACACACTGACACACACACATGGACGGAGACACACACACACACACACACACACACAGAGAGACACACACACACACACACACAAAGAGACACACACGGAGACACACACATGGACGGAGACACACACACACACACACACACAGAGACTGTGCTATTCTCTTACGTATTCTACGGAGAAAGTTCCGTGTGTTCCTCCACAGAACCATAAGTCCTGCTTTCGTGTGGAACGTTTGGTCCGATGGACCGGCTGCTCCTCTCTGACTGCAGACTGGGTGTTATTAGAAGGTGGAGTAAACGGGGTTTAGGAACTAACAGATGGACGTAGGACGCCTCAGGTTCCTCCCACTGCCAAGATCATTAGTCTGAGTAGTCTGAGGAGTCGGACCTGGATCCAAACTAAATACGTGGCTGTCCTCCAAGGCAGCACGTTGAAACTAAAAACCAACAGTGATGTCCGTCTGTGTTCGGTACATTTTCAACGCATTCTCATGAAGCATTCGTATGATATCGTAGAAGAAATGTATGCACAACAGTTCGTAGGATACCCTACGCGTCAGTTAAGTTTAGGGGTTTTTAACTTTTAAAATAACTTCAACCTCTGGGTCATTGTCTGTCAGCCTCGTGAGAGCGTCCTGATCTGGCGAGCTCCAGTTTTCCACTCGCAGATCAGTCTGGCATCTTGAGACAGAGAAGATTTTGGAGCCGTTCGCCAAACGACCGACCAATCAGCGTTGGTTTGGAGGCGGGTTTAGGTGTGACGCAACGAGAAGCAACTGTTCAGGCTAAACAACGTGGCGGCTTCCACGGATGAGATGAGAGTAGCTATCGCGCAAGTTTTATCCAAATTAGAAAGTATTCTTTCGTTGAAAGAAGAGTAAAAAACGGCACTGGAGGCTTTTCTTGGAGGAAAAGATGTTGTTGCTCTTCTCCAGACTGGTTTTGGCAAGAGTTTGATATATCGTTGTTCTGATTGGTTGATTTGGCCCGTCTATCACCAACATAGGTGGTGATAGACAGATGGTTTATCCAATCAGCTAACCAGGATTTTCGCCCCTTCCCAAAAGTTCTCCAACGGAAAGTTCCCAGATGGATATGCCGAGCAAATGAGAAGCGATCCATCTGGAGTCAGGTTACAATTTTATAGCATTTGGAGAAAAATGTTTAAAAAAGCACATGAAAGCATCAACAAAGACATCGGAAAAAGTGACAAAAATGTCGAGAAGTGACCCAAAAACAAAGCCGGGAAAGCACATGTTCCACAAACATTGTGGAAAAGTGAAAAAAGTTTAAATTTTGACCCAGAAAAACAAAAAAGTTGCATGGTCGACAGGAAGGCAACACAAGGGTTGAAATAAAAGATTTGAGATTAGTAATGCTGTTTACGGCAACTCCCTCCCCAACCTGTTATGTAAATTAAAAATAGAAACATGAGACAGTCTCTCAACCAAGGGGGGTCAGCTTCTCCTCACAACCCGTAGCTCCTATGGCGCCATTTTGATGCTACCAAGCCATCACCTCCCGTTAGCATCCCATTGACTGCCATTCATTCTGACGTCACTTTGACAGAGAATAACTTTACATCTGAAGAGTTTAAAGACTCTATTTGTCCGTTGTTTATTTCTAAAGAAACACGACAATGTGTAAAAGGCTCCA
>NC_050194.1:9810787-9818287 GCF_008315115.2 Sander lucioperca | reverse complement strand
CTCTCCCTCTCTCTGTCTCTCTGTCTCTCTCTCTCTCCCTGTCTCTCTCTCTCTCCCTCTCTCTGTCTCTCTCTCTCTCTCTGTCTGTCTGTCTCTCTCCCTCTCTCTCCCTTTCTCTGTCTCCCTCTGTCTGTCTGTCTGTCTCTCTCTCTCTTTCTCTCATGATAGAGAGAAAACTCCCTCCCATCCCACTAAAACACTCAGTTTAAGCACAAGCATGCACACGTGATGATGATGATGATGATGATGAAGATGATGATGAAGATGATGATGATGATGATGATGATGAAGATGATGATGATGATGAAGATTAGGGGCAGTAGTATTAGTGGTTAGCAGGTTAGTAGTAATAATGGGCTTTAGTAACCGAACATAAACATACATTTCTTTTTTCTGTTTTAATTTATGGTTCAACTTGTTTCTGTTCTTATATTTCCACTCGTTTATGTACTGGATGTATATTTACGTGTTTTTGGATGTATATTTACATGTTTTTGGATGTATATTTACGTGTTTTTGGATGTATATTTATGTGTTTTATGCTTGTATACATATGTTTTTGGTGCAGAACTGGTCTGCTTTGTGTTTTAAAGCCTAAATGAAAGAAACTATCTAGAAGGAGGAGGAAAACGTATTAACCCTCTTCGTGTCTTCTCGTCGAGCTGCAACCTTTTGGCTTTTCTGAGTCAAAATTTTAAATGAAAAACCTTTTATCAACGTTTTGGTCGTCTTTTTCGACACTTTTGTGGCTTTCCCACTGATGTTTCTGTCACTTTTTTCAACATTTGTCGACTTTTTCTGAGCCTTTTGAAGTTTTTGTGGGTTTTTTCCCAAACTTTTAAAGCTGTTTTTTTATTTGTCACTTTTTTGTTACTTATTTTATATTTTTGTCACTTTTATGTCACTTTTTTGACATTTTTGTCACATTTTTGTCACTTTTTTGACATTTTTGTCACATTTTTGACATTTTTTTGTCACTTTTTTGACATTTTTGTCACTTTTTTGACATTTTTGTCACATTTTTGACATTTTTTTGTCACTTTTTTGACATTTTTGTCACATTTTTGACATTTTTTTGTCACTTTTTTGACATTTTTGTCACTTTTTTGACATTTTTGACATTTTTTTGTCACTTTTTTGACATTTTTGTCACTTTTTTGTCACTTTTTTCAAAGTTCTTTTATCAATTGTTTTTTCTTCAAATGCTATTAAATTGAATAAAACACCCAAATCCAATGAAAGTAGTGAACTGATCATTTATCTACCATGTGAAGAGTGTTGTATGGAACCATCCACGTTATTTTTTTGGACAATTTGGTTGAAAGAAACCCAAATTTCTGATATAAAAACTTTTGAAAATGGGTCAGATTTGACCCGAGAACAACAGGAGAGTTAAGATCAATTAAAGTACTTTATGGTCGGTAAAAGTAAAAAGAAGACCGAATGTGTACAGTCAAAAGGCATCATATTTTAAGTAATTATAGCTGTCAGGTAAACATAGCAGTGTAAATAACCTGTGAAGCAAATTCAAAATGTATCAAAGAATTTGTTTCAATGTCTTTAGTTACTTTCCACCACCGACCTAGTCTGTGTCTCATTCCTCATACTTCCGTCAGTACACTGCTAATGTCCACTGACCACTTCCTGCCGTAGTGCCCACTTTGGATGGTTAGTAGCGTCCCAAAAGTACCACTTACGTTAAAACACTTACCGGAAATGACGAGCGGTCGGCTCGGCTCGCCATCTCTCAAAATCTGACGAAAATCTTTAAAACTGACCTTTGTTGATCTGAAATCAAGACAGATTCAGCAACTGCACGGCCTATTTCTCTCTTAAAATGTTTTCAGAAACACGTTTCGGTGAACTATTTTCGTACGAGACGCCATTATGCTCGGTTGTGAAATCCGGGAGAAACCAGACCCACGTGATGCGTTCGTCCAATCAGCTGCCAGTCGACGTCCCTGGTCCCTCCCCTTTCCGCTTTGTAGTCCAGATGGCGCCCGTTTAGTGCGCGTAGGGTCCATCGTTCCACACTGAACTTTTTGACCGTTTTTAGGGGGTCATCCTGGTACTTTCAGTGCTCTGACTTTTTGCGTTATCTACACTAAATAGATAGAATAGATAAGGAAAAAGTGACTAAAAAAAACAAAAAAAAACGCCAAAGGTGACAAAAAATTGTAAAAGAAAAATTGAATAAACAAACATTGGAAAAATTGACAAAAACATAATAAAAAAAACGCCAAAAAAGTGACAAAAAAATTTGAATAAAATCGACAAAAACGTCGAGAAAAGTGTTGAAAAAGAACGACAAAATGTTGAAATTTCGACCCAGAAAAACACAAAGTTGCAGGTCAACGGGAAGACAACACGATGGTTAAAGAAATGCAAACAACCCAGAGCGTTTTTTTTGCTACTATCCCAGAATGCATCTGTGTTGTAGCCAGACCTTCTTCCACAGCGCTGTGGAGACAGAGCTGGCCATGAGAGACTACAGTGGATGGAGTGATGGCGTTTGAGAATGTGTTGCAACATGAAGGCGTTCGTATGATATCCTACGAAAATAAGCAAATGCCAGCCGGTCACATGACAGTCAAGTTTAGCGGTCTCTACAGTTAAATTTAGTCGAGAAAAGGTGACATCATGAAAGCAACAATCCTTTTAAGTAGTTCTTCCAGGACATGAACACCTGTTTCCTGGTGAAAGTCTTGTGTTTTCTCTTTAACTTCTTCAGGACACGAACACCTGTTTCCTGGTGAAAGTCTTGTGTTTTCTCCTTAACTTCTTCAGGACACGAACACCTGTTTCCTGGTGAAAGTCTTGTGTTTTCTCCTTAACTTCTTCAGGACACGAACACCTGTTTCCTGGTGAAAGTCTTGTGTTTTCTCCTTAACTTCTTCAGGACATGATCACCTGTTTCCTGGTGAAAGTCTTGTGTTTTCTCCTTAACTTCTTCAGGGACATGAACACCTGTTTCCTGGGTGAAAGTCTTGTGTTTTCTCCTTAACGTCTTCAGGACACGAACACCTGTTTCCTGGTGAAAGTCTTGTGTTTTCTCCTTAACGTCTTCAGGACACGAACACCTGTTTCCTGGTGAAAGTCTTGTGTTTTCTCCTTAACTTCTTCAGGACACGAACACCTGTTTCCTGGGTGAAAGTCTTGTGTTGTCTCCTTAACTTCTTCAGGACACGAACACCTGTTTCCTGGGTGAAAGTATTGTGTTTTCTCCTTAACTTCTTCAGGACACGAACACCTGTTTCCTGGTGAAAGTCTTGTGTTTTCTCCTTAACTTCTTCAGGACACGAACACCTGTTTCCTGGTGAAAGTCTTGTGTTTTCTCCTTAACTTCTTCAGGACACGAACACCTGTTTCCTGGTGAAAGTCTTGTGTTTTCTCCTTAACTTCTTCAGGACACGAACACCTGTTTCCTGGGTGAAAGTCTTGTGTTTTCTCAACTTCTTCAGGACATGAACACCTGTTTCCTGGTGAAAGTCTTGTGTTTTCTCCTTAACTTCTTCAGGACACGAACACCTATTTCCTGGTGAAAGTCTTGTGTTTTCTCCTTAACTTCTTCAGGACATGATCACCTGTTTCCTGGTGAAAGTCTTGTGTTTTCTCCTTAACTTCTTCAGGGACATGAACACCTGTTTCCTGGGTGAAAGTCTTGTGTTTTCTCCTTAACGTCTTCAGGACACGAACACCTGTTTCCTGGTGAAAGTCTTGTGTTTTCTCCTTAACTTCTTCAGGACACGAACACCTGTTTCCTGGGTGAAAGTCTTGTGTTGTCTCCTTAACTTCTTCAGGACACGAACACCTGTTTCCTGGGTGAAAGTCTTGTGTTTTCTCCTTAACTTCTTCAGGACACAAACACCTGTTTCCTGGGTGAAAGTCTTGTGTTTTCTCCTTAACTTCTTCAGGACATGAACACCTGTTTCCTGGTGAAAGTCTTGTGTTTTCTCCTTAACTTCTTCAGGACACGAACACCTGTTTCCTGGGTAAAGTCTTGTGTTTTCTCCTTAACTTCTTCAGGACACGAACACCTGTTTCCTGGGTGAAAGTCTTGTGTTTTCTCCTTAACTTCTTCAGGACATGAACACCTGTTTCTTGGTGAAAGTCTTGTGTTTTCTCCTTAACTTCTTCAGGACACGAACACCTGTTTCCTGGTGAAAGTCTTGTGTTTTCTCCTTAACTTCTTCAGGACACGAACACCTGTTTCCTGGTGAAAGTCTTGTGTTTTCTCCTTAACTTCTTCAGGACACGAACACCTATTTCCTGGTGAAAGTCTTGTGTTTTCTCCTTAACTTCTTCAGGACACGAACACCTGTTTCCTGGGTGAAAGTCTTGTGTTGTCTCCTTAACTTCTTCAGGACACGAACACCTGTTTCCTGGGTGAAAGTCTTGTGTTTTCTCCTTAACTTCTTCAGGACACGAACACCTGTTTCCTGGTGAAAGTCTTGTGTTTTCTCCTTAACTTCTTCAGGACACGAACACCTGTTTCCTGGGTAAAAGTCTTGTGTTTTCTCCTTAACTTCTTCAGGACACGAACACCTGTTTCCTGGGTGAAAGTCTTGTGTTTTCTCCTTAACTTCTTCAGGACATGAACACCTGTTTCCTGGTGAAAGTCTTGTGTTTTCTCCTTAACTTCTTCAGGACACGAACACCTGTTTCCTGGTGAAAGTCTTGTGTTTTCTCCTTAACTTCTTCAGGACATGATCACCTGTTTCCTGGGTGAAAGTCTTGTGTTTTCTCCTTAACTTCTTCAGGACATGAACACCTGTTTCCTGGTGAAAGTCTTGTGTTTTCTCCTTAACTTCTTCAGGACATGAACACCTGTTTCCTGGTGAAAGTCTTGTGTTTTCTCCTTAACTTCTTCAGGACACGAACACCTGTTTCCTGGTGAAAGTCTTGTGTTTTCTCCTTAACTTCTTCAGGACACGAACACCTGTTTCCTGGTGAAAGTCTTGTGTTTTCTCCTTAACTTCTTCAGGACACGAACACCTGTTTCCTGGTGAAAGTCTTGTGTTTTCTCCTTAACTTCTTCAGGACACGAACACCTGTTTCCTGGTGAAAGTCTTGTGTTTTCTCCTTAACTTCTTCAGGACACGAACACCTGTTTCCTGGTGAAAGTCTTGTGTTTTCTCCTTAACTTCTTCAGGACACGAACACCTGTTTCCTGGGTGAAAGTCTTGTGTTTTCTCCTTAACTTCTTCAGGACACGAACACCTGTTTCCTGGTGAAAGTCTTGTGTTTTCTCCTTAACTTCTTCAGGACACGAACACCTGTTTCCTGGGTAAAAGTCTTGTGTTTTCTCCTTAACTTCTTCAGGACACGAACACCTGTTTCCTGGGTGAAAGTCTTGTGTTTTCTCCTTAACTTCTTCAAGACATGAACACCTGTTTCCTGGGTGAAAGTCTTGTGTTTTCTCCTTAACTTCTTCAGGACACGAACACCTGTTTCTTGGTGAAAGTCTTGTGTTTTCTCCTTAACTTCTTCAGGACACGAACACCTGTTTCCTGGTGAAAGTCTTGTGTTTTCTCCTTAACTTCTTCAGGACACGAACACCTGTTTCCTGGTGAAAGTCTTGTGTTTTCTCCTTAACTTCTTCAGGACACGAACACCTGTTTCCTGGTGAAAGTCTTGTGTTTTCTCCTTAACTTCTTCAGGACACGAACACCTGTTTCCTGGGTGAAAGTCTTGTGTTTTCTCCTTAACTTCTTCAGGACATGAACACCTGTTTCCTGGGTGAAAGTCTTGTGTTTTCTCCTTAACTTCTTCAGGACACGAACACCTGTTTCCTGGTGAAAGTCTTGTGTTTTCTCCTTAACTTCTTCAGGACACGAACACCTGTTTCCTGGTGAAAGTCTTGTGTTTTCTCCTTAACTTCTTCAGGACACGAACACCTGTTTCCTGGTGAAAGTCTTGTGTTTTCTCCTTAACTTCTTCAGGACACGAACACCTGTTTCCTGGGTGAAAGTCTTGTGTTTTCTCCTTAACTTCTTCAGGACACGAACACCTGTTTCCTGGGTGAAAGTCTTGTGTTTTCTCCTTAACTTCTTCAGGACACGAACACCTGTTTCCTGGGTGAAAGTCTTGTGTTTTCTCCTTAACTTCTTCAGACATGAACACCTGTTTCCTGGGTGAAAGTCTTGTGTTTTCTCCTTAACTTCTTCAGGACACGAACACCTGTTTCCTGGTGAAAGTCTTGTGTTTTCTCCTTAACTTCTTCAGGACACGAACACCTGTTTCCTGGGTGAAAGTCTTGTGTTTTCTCCTTAACTTCTTCAGGACACGAACACCTGTTTCCTGGTGAAAGTCTTGTGTTTTCTCCTTAACTTCTTCAGGACACGAACACCTGTTTCCTGGGTGAAAGTCTTGTGTTTTCTCCTTAACTTCTTCAGGACACGAACACCTGTTTCCTGGGTGAAAGTCTTGTGTTTTCTCCTTAACTTCTTCAAGACATGAACACCTGTTTCCTGGGTGAAAGTCTTGTGTTTTCTCCTTAACTTCTTCAGGACACGAACACCTGTTTCTTGGTGAAAGTCTTGTGTTTTCTCCTTAACTTCTTCAGGACACGAACACCTGTTTCCTGGTGAAAGTCTTGTGTTTTCTCCTTAACTTCTTCAGGACACGAACACCTGTTTCCTGGTGAAAGTCTTGTGTTTTCTCCTTAACTTCTTCAGGACACGAACACCTGTTTCCTGGGTGAAAGTCTTGTGTTTTCTCCTTAACTTCTTCAGGACATGAACACCTGTTTCCTGGTGAAAGTCTTGTGTTTTCTCCTTAACTTCTTCAGGACACGAACACCTGTTTCCTGGTGAAAGTCTTGTGTTTTCGCCTTAACTTCTTCAGGACACAAACACCTGTTTCCTGGGTGAAAGTCTTGTGTTTTCTCCTTAACTTCTTCAGGACATGAACACCTGTTTCCTGGTGAAAGTCTTGTGTTTTCTCCTTAACTTCTTCAGGACACGAACACCTGTTTCCTGGGTAAAAGTCTTGTGTTTTCTCCTTAACTTCTTCAGGACACGAACACCTGTTTCCTGGGTGAAAGTCTTGTGTTTTCTCCTTAACTTCTTCAAGACATGAACACCTGTTTCCTGGGTGAAAGTCTTGTGTTTTCTCCTTAACTTCTTCAGGACATGAACACCTGTTTCTTGGTGAAAGTCTTGTGTTTTCTCCTTAACTTCTTCAGGACACGAACACCTGTTTCCTGGTGAAAGTCTTGTGTTTTCTCCTTAACTTCTTCAGGACACGAACACCTGTTTCCTGGTGAAAGTCTTGTGTTTTCTCCTTAACTTCTTCAGGACACGAACACCTGTTTCCTGGTGAAAGTCTTGTGTTTTCTCCTTAACTTCTTCAGGACATGATCACCTGTTTCCTGGTGAAAGTCTTGTGTTTTCTCCTTAACTTCTTCAGGGACATGAACACCTGTTTCCTGGGTGAAAGTCTTGTGTTTTCTCCTTAACGTCTTCAGGACACGAACACCTGTTTCCTGGTGAAAGTCTT
>NC_050194.1:9799970-9803087 GCF_008315115.2 Sander lucioperca | reverse complement strand
TCAAATAAAATGTTTACACAGCCTTTATCTATTTATATTTGTTTATAGGGGAGCGCGGGGCACAAAGTAACGCGGGGTTAAATGTAACACAGGTTTTTTAGATAGTTGCACAGGGTAGAACTGGATGTGCTTCAGGGCATGTAATGACATTGTCATTAGACGTGTTCCTGCCAACTTGGAATTCTGTTTACTTCCGCTGTCTCAGAGAGAGAAGAAATTGTGTTTTGCTGTAGTATCAAGTATTTTTTTTAGTCAGAAGTATTTTTCGATTTCTAAAGAGTGTGTGAAAGTCAGTGTATCTAATCTTATATTGCCTTGATCACGTCCTCTTGGCTAAAACATCGTACCATTTTAAAAGATGTGACCATCGCTTAGCAAGTGCTAGCCAGTCCTGAGGTAAGTGCGTCACAGCGGGGCTAGTTGTAACGCGGTGTTACAACTAAGCCACACCTATAATTATACTACAAAACGTCTATAAAAGTCTTTTATTAGCATTAATGTTTCAAAACCAATATTTTGAAAGTATTTAAGTACAGTGTGAACAACTATGTATTGCAAATTGTTTTTGTCCACAGAATGAGATTTTTTTTTAAATTATGTTTTATATTTAATTTTAATTTTTAATTTTTTATTATTTTTTATAATAGATCCATAAATTAAAATATTATATTATGCAGAGTTTAGTAAAGAAGTGTTTTATACAGTTTTATTAGGTGTATAGCACAATGCTATTGAATTATTTGTGTTAAATCCAACTTTTTAACAAGTGTTACAACTAACCCTCTATCTGTTACAACTAACCCCGCATATGGGGCAGGTTGTAACATTTCACCTATCGCCACTCTCGGTGGAATTGTTCAAGAACAGTAGGTCTTACAAACAAGCTTTCAGTGCACATTTGTGACAGAGATATGTATGCTGCTTGTATAAAAATATGAGCCGTAAAACGTAAATGGTTTTAGAAATATTTAGCCAAAACCAAAAAGTGTTACTTTGTGCCCCGTGCTCCCCTATGCACCTGCACATGATTCTCTGATCACTTGTCTTTTCTGTTTTTCATCAAACACTACATCGCCGTCCTGTTTCTTTATAGATTTGATACATTTACTTTGAATTTGCTGTTGTCCAGCTTTAAGGGTGTGTATTAAATTACCTCTATCATCTGTATTTGTTTGTTTATAAGTTTTATATAATATTTCATAATTAAAGTTATCTATTTGTGTTTTTAATTCCAACATGATTTCATCATCAGAGTTTTTTCATCAGCCGCTGCTCCTTCGCGTCGAAAGGAGCCAGTTGAGGTGGTTCGGGCATCTGGTAAGGATGCCCCCTGGGCGCCTCCCTAGGGAGGTGTTCCAGGCACGTCCAGCTGGGAGGAGGCCTCGGGGAAGACCCAGGACTAGGTGGAGGGATTATATCTCTAACCTGGCCTGGGAACGCCTCGGGATCCCCCAGTCGGAGCTGGTTAATGTGGTTCGGGAAAGGAAAGTTTGGGGTCCCCTGCTGGAGCTGCTACCCCCGCGACCCGAGACCGGATAAGCGGACGAAGATGGATGGATGAGTTTTTTCATCTGTTGTAAGTTAACATATTTTTCCATTAAAGCTTTATATTTTATATTTTTAATCTTATTTATTTCTCTACATTTAAATCTGAAGAAATCTTTCAATCTTCATTTTAATAATTCCCACAATTCATTATTAGATTTAGTTAGACTTTTTAATTGTAAGATTTTATGAATTTCTTGTTTTAATTCTATTAATAAATCTGAATCCTTCAGGCACAGAGAATTTAACTCCCAGAAGCCCCTAGTTTCTGAGGATTCAGAGGACAAGACAGTTTTAACTAATAGATGATCAGAGAAGTCATTAATTATTGTACCATAATGCATAATTTTAAAATGATTAGAAACATAAATTCTGTCTATAGTGGTCTTTGTCTTGTGGTCAAAGCGGGTGAACTCAACTAGCACTGGCCGCTGATACGAGCCGACGGCTGACGGAGCTCTGCAGCCGGAGTGTCGCCTGATTTCAGTGGATATCTATGGAGGAAATATTTATTCATAATTCAAATTGAAAGTTCAAAGAGAAATTGAAAGTCCAAAGAGAAAACGAAGCGAGATCAAATTAAAGAATATTATTATTTTTTTTAAATTTTCCATTAATCAAATTAAAAATATTATTTTTTTTTTTTAATTTTCCATTTGGCTTTTCCATTTGGATTTCATATTTGGCTTTTGAATTTAAATTTAACATTGGCTTTTAATTTGGATTTAATATTTGGCTTTCCGATTTCAATTTAACATTGGCTTTTAATTTGGATTTAATATTTGGCTTTTGAATTTCAATTTAACATTGGCTTTTCATTTGGATTTAATATTTGGCTTTTGAATTTCAATTTAACATTGGCTTTTCATTTGGATTTAATATTTGGCTTTTCGATTTCAATTTAACATTGGCTTTTCATTTGGATTTAATATTTGGCTTTTGAATTTACATTTAACATTGGCTTTTCATTTGGACTTGACACATGTCAATGTAAATGAGGAGGCGTGGCCCAAAGGCTGGTGGGGGGGGGTCTGAAACTAAAGGGGTGCAGAGGCCCCTTATGACCAGCAGGGGGAGCTGACTGCTGGGGAGCTCACTGTTGAGGAGCATCTGTCTGCAGCTTGGCCACCAGGCTGGCTTATCCTCTTATTTCACATGATAGAAACTGATGATGTAGGCTAAACACAAACCACATTTCATGCAAAAACAGTGAAGTTTTCATGTAGTTACTATAATTGGGCCCGTGTTAGTGAGGACTAGATTAGGACTGGATTTAAGATGATTCTGGTTTCCAACTTCGCCCCAGGTGTGTCTGTTAAAACACAGACGGAGACAACTTCTCTCTTTTGATGTTTAATTTAATTAAGCAACAGTACAAACATGGGTGTGGGTAGCTCTGCTACGTGTGTTAGTGTGTGGTCAGATCTCGAGGACACACACACACACACACACACACACACACACACACACACACACACACACACACACACACACACACACACAATCTCAACCGGGTAGTCATCGTCCGAACTGCGACCTCTCCTTTTTTATTTCTCTCACTTTTTTCTCCGG
>NC_050194.1:9789970-9794970 GCF_008315115.2 Sander lucioperca | reverse complement strand
ACTTGGCAGAACCAACCTGATCTATACAGTCGTCCATCCGCGGCAGCGGAAAGGAATCTGGTTTAGTTACGGAGTTTACCTTTCTCAAGTCTGTACAAAATCTAGGTGAGTTATCAGGTTTCGGGACCAAAATACACGGAGAGGACCAACTAGAGAATGACGGGAGAGCAATATTATTTTCCAGCATGTAAGCAACTTCAGAGTCCAGATGTTTAAGTTTCTCTGGAGACATACGGTAAAAACGCCGTTCAATTGGTTGTGCATCTCCGACATCAACATCATGTTCGATCCAATTTGTGCATGTAGGAACATTGCCAAACAGACACAGATATTGCTGTATCAGACCAGACAACTCATCACGCTTAGACTCAGTTAAATGCACCAACAGACAATCAAGGTTACAAAGCGTCTCCGAATTTTTTAGACGACCATACAACAAACTGTCATCTGGGTCCGGCACTCCATCTACGCCCTGCGAGTCAGACACCGAACTCACAAGCAAAACAGGATGTACCTCGTCACTCACTGACTGGCTTACATCAGCCTCACGTCTATAATAGGGCTTGAGAAGGTTGACATGACATAACTGTGTTGACTTTTTCCGACCTGGTGTAGCAATGAAGTAATTGAGGTCAGACCTGCGCTCAACAACTGTATAAGGACCAGCATATTTAGCCTGAAACGGCGAGCTCACAACAGGCAACAGAGCAAGAACTTGATCCCCCGGACTAAACTCCTGATGCCCCGCACGGCGATCATAGAAATTTTTCATCTTACTCTGTGATACTTGCAAGTTCTCCCTTGCCATTTCACCTGCAACAAACAAACGATGCCTAAAACCATTGACAAAATCAACCAAATTTCTCGGCGGATCGGCCTCCACCAAGCCATCCTTTAAAACAGCCAAGGGCCCACGCACTTTGTGTCCAAAAACCAAGTCATTAGGACTAAACCCAGTACTCTCCTGAACAGCTTCTCTTGCAGCCAGTATAAGCCAAGGAAGACCCCCCTCCCAGTCTCTATCCAGCTCCGTGCAGTATGCACGCAGGAGAGACTTCAGAGTCTGATGGCATCTTTCCAAGGCCCCCTGACTCTGTGCATGATAGGCCGATGACTGGTTATGACGGACACGCAACAACTTCAAAACTTGACCAAACGTGCAAAGAGAAATTGGACCCCTGATCGCTCTGGATGACCTTCGGAATGCCAAAGACCGAAATAAACTGACTTAGTGCTTTCACCACCGCCTTAGTGGTAATAGCCCTCAACGGATAAGCAGCAAGATACCGAGTAGGTACTTACAGCCAGACTTAGAGCACGGCAACTGACCCACACAGTCCACAATCAGATACTCAAATGATTGTGATGATTGAATTGTAGCCCGCTCTCTAAAACCTCCTTTATGAAGCAACAAGTACTCATCAGCCGACGCAGCCGCACCCGCCGCCGTAACACACTGCTTCTCACTAACATATGTTGCAATGTAACCAGGAAGCATATCCTTAAACTGCTCCAAAACCACAAGATCACACAGACCCTCAAAAGTAGTGACCTCCAGCGCAGCCAACCAACGTTTAAAATGACCAGTCAGGTCCCGAGCAAACTCCATATAAGTCTGACCACTACGTCTCTCCCAGGACCTGAAACGTTGGCGATATGCCTCTGGCACTTACTCATACGCTTTTAACACAGCAGACTTGATAGTCGCATAGCCTGAGCTATCCTCTGTATTCAACGATGAATAAGCTTCCTGCGCCCGTCCCATCAGCACACATTGAAGCATCAACGCACAATCTTCATCAAGCCAACCCCTAGCCCTAGCGACACGCTCAAACAACAAGAAAAACGTATCGGGATCTTTCTCATTAAACGGCGGCAGTAGCCGTAAGTTATTAATATCAAAGGAACGCACAGCTCCAGACAACTGCCCGCTCTGAGCTCCACTGGACCCCGTACAGTCATCCTCTCTACCTCAATCTGCTTCTTCATTAGCAATTCATGTTTACATCTGTCATGCTCAAGCTGAAGCAACAACAGCTCCCTCTGTTGATCAAACGATAAGCCCTGAGTCTGAACAAATGCACCCGCGGAAACCGTGGAGACTGGAGACTCCTCATCCATATCCACAGCCAACACACCTTTCTCCCTCAACTCAGACTTCAAAACTACCCGAATGTTCTCCTTAAGGCGTTTGTCACTTACCATTACCGAGAAGTGTTCCGCAATCTTCAGCAACTGCTCCTTAGTACAATGCCCCAACGCCTCCTCAGACGGAGCCGCAATAAACGCATCACACTCAGCCATTACAATAAACTACAACCGGCAAAACAAAACTACAGCAACAGACCCAGCAAGACGGTGCAACGTCCCCGTGTGCATTAAGAGGACTAACCCCCACCTGGTATGGAGCTTCCCCGCTATCTAGATCAACCCAGCTAACTAACTCAATCCTAGTATTCATGCAGCTACTTGTGGTGGGTACTTATGCACTAACGACCGCTGGCTAGGGAGAGCAACTAGCACACTAGCCACGCTCCGGAAACCACGGACATGCTCCCAAGCCAAAAGCTTCACCCACGTTCGCCACAACACTATCAAGAATCAGCTCAACAAGCCCAAAAATGGACCGTCGCTACAGCCTACAAGGGAAAACTCCACCCACAACAACCAACAGCACGCACACGAGGACCCACACCAGCCACCCTGATCACCTGTCAACCGTAGCCCCAACAAACAACTTATAAAACAAAAAAAAGACACCAACAAAGTCAATACAAATGCCAGAAAGCAAGCCCTCACTACCCCGCTCAACCAGCCAAACCAACATACAGCACCACCGCACTACCAAACGAGCAAACAAGCAAACAATAGCCAAAGCACAAAAAAATATATATATTTCTTACCAGTCCGACGGGCTGCCACGCTCCCAACAAACTAAACCACAGCAAACACTAACCAAACACAAAGACCGGCACGAGCCCCCATTTTGTCATAACCTGGCTCAAGGGCCATGACAAAAGAGGGAGCGAGGCATCGTAAATTATCAAAAATGATTTATTTAACAAAAGAATAAACTAAACATATCTTTTTATAATGTGCAAAGTGTGTCTCTGTAACTGAAATAAACTCAAAACAAGATGTGGCAGACAGGATGATCAGGCCATGGTTGATCTCTGGATTGCCGTGAAGAGCGAGAGTGTGTAGTCTGACCAGGTGGAGCTTTATCACCTCACAGCTCCCAGGTGCACCAGATCTGCAATCAACTCAAAGGAGAGGTATCACTCCTACAGGTAGGCCCCACCAGACCACACAGGGGCCGTCACAATTGTTAGCAAATCTTGTTCCATATGCCCTTTTTTGAATTTGAGCCCCTGCCCCTCAAAAGGTCTCTGCACGGCCCTGGTGTATGTCTTTGTCTGTGTGTGTGTGTGTGTGTGTGTGTGTGTGTGTGTGTGTGTGTGTGTGTGCCTATGTGTGTGCCTATGTGTGTGTCTCTGTGCGTGTCTGTGTGTGTGTGTGTGTGTGTGTGTGTGTGTGTGTGTGTGTGTGTGTGTTTCTCTGTGTGTGTGTGTGTGTGTGTGTGTGTGTGTGTGTGTGTGTGTGTGTGTGTGTGTGTGTGTGTGTGTGTCTCTGTGCGTGTGTGTGTGTGTGTGTGTGTGTGTGTGTGTGTGTTTGATTGGATTTCATACGAATTGGTGTGCATGACATTTTGTACAATATAGTATGAACCAGTTTGTGAGTATGTGTTGACTTTCAAAGTTGTACTTCTGTAATCTGCCAAGGTTACCTTACGTTCATCACGGTTAGATTGCGATGCATGAAGTATAAGCATGATCTGGTCATTTTAAAGGAAAAACAACTCATTGTATCTTTGGAAACACTTGTGCAAACGGATCATATCTGGGTTGAACAGATCATCCGTTCAGTCTTAAGACAGGTTCCCCTTCTCGGTACTTCCCCATTCTCCTGTAATCTATTCTTGGTATGTTTCCATTACACTTTCACCCAGCTCCCTGGTTTGGATACACTTTGTGTGGTTGTTTGGTTTCGTACGAAATACGGCGACCACCGGTCACATGATAGTTACATTTACATAATCAACAACTTCTGTTGATTAAACCAAAATGAATCAATGTGTCGAAAGGTAGAAACAAGCGATCGATGTGGTCGTTTGAAGAACTGTGTGTGTGTGTGTTCGTGTGTCTATCTCTCTCTCTGTGTGTGCGTGCGTGTGTGTGTGTCTCTCTCTCTGTTTGGGTGTGTGTGTGTGTGTGTGTGTGTGTCTGTGTGTGTGTGTGTGTGTGTCTCTGGGCCCTATCTTGCACCCGGCGCAGCACGGCGCAAAGCCTGATGCAAGTGTCTTTGCTAGTTTAAGACCGTCCCAGTTGTCAGTTTCCCGTCCAGCGCCCGCGTCGTTTAAATAACAAATACACCTGCACCCATCTGTGGCCCATGGCTGGTCTTACAGGGAGGTGTGTTCAGGTGCATTCTGGGCCTGCTGGTCTTACAGGGAGGTGTGTTCAGGTGCATTCTGGGAGTATTGCTATCTTGAGGCAGCAGGAAGTGATGGCACCATTGACCAACAAAAACCTGGTCTAAAGTCAATAACGCAGCATTTCATTTTTATTTTAACAGAGCATTAGTAAAATGCTCCTAGGCTCGTGCACAGCGCGCACACTATGCTTGTTACACACACAGGGACGCACAGCAGCACACACACACACACACACACACACACACACACACCCAAACAGAGAGAGAGACACACACACACACACACACACACATGCAGAAGATTACAAATAAAAATATTACGGTGCAAATCCTCCATCATAATAGCAATGCTCCAAGGTCCAAACGCGGCTGGATTTTAAAGGGAATGGGAGATGATCTCTGATTGGTTTATTTCATGTTACTCCCAAAACACCCCTCTGATTAATGAAGACACTAAGTACAACCCTTTAGGACCATGACCCCGGCACACGGACCCTTTTTACACC
>NC_050194.1:9762470-9784970 GCF_008315115.2 Sander lucioperca | reverse complement strand
AATATACTCTGGTAAGCTGGAAAAAAGCTTGCTAGCTCGAAGATTGTTGTTTCTTGTACCGAAGGGATTTTGAGAACAGCAACACACATAGTGGAAAAGGGCCTGATGTTAGGCTTTATTCTGAAAATGTACTTCCATTGATCCAGACTACTACAGGGACAACCCGCACAGATCATTTTTGTTAATTAGCCCCACCTTTCTGTCTCTAATAGCTGACTTTGTCAACATCGTCATGAAGCTAGAGGCCAAACTGTTAAAACTAGGGCTGTCAAACGATAGAAAAATTTTAATCGCGATTAATCGCTGAATTTCTATAGTTAATTGCAATTAATTGCATGTTTTATCACATGATTAACAGTTAAAATACTGCTTTGCCTGAGTGGGTAGCATGCTAGCGGCTAGCATCACGTTAACTGTACTGCTATGCTTAGCTCGTAGGTGGTAGCTTAAGCTTGACGTGCTTCGGTGATATTTTAATTCGGCTTTACACAATGTGTATATGGCTTTTGACTTGTCTACGAGCCATCCGGGAGTTTTAGAAAATAAAAAGCCATTCAGAATTGTGTTACTGCTGTCTTTCTCCATCATGCTGCAGCCTGCAGCAGCAGGATGTTTTAGGAGGAAGTGGCAGCTTGATGATAAGTAACGGTGCTGCAAAGGGTCAACATAGTAGCCTGTTAGGCACCACGCAAAGCCGAGTGAAGTGTAAAATAAATTAATAAATGCCGGAATGCGATTAATGCGATTAAAAAAAAATGAATCGCGTCGGCCCTTAATCGCATCGCGATTAACATGTTAAGGCTGACAGCCCTAGTTAAAACACTTTGTACGATTCAAACCTCAGTCAAAATGACATCTCTTCTGTTCCAGCTGGTTTCAGTCTTCCTCCTCCTGCTGGCTCCACTGTTGACCAGCTGCTGGCAGCTCCTCGGACCGGTGGACTGCAGTGCCATCTATCAGCAAGACAAAAGCAAACCCAGTGGAGTGTACACCATCTATCCCACTCGAGATTGGTTTCCTATCGAGGTACAATTCGGGGTTGTCAGGGTGTAAAGATCATTTTAAACAATATATTAAAAAGTGTATATAGGAAAAAAGTTACCAACCCTGCCTTTAAGCCATTGTTTGAGCTGAGTCTTACAAGTAGAATATTTAGGACACTCCCTTATTGCACGTGGGAGGCAATTCCAATATTTACATCCCTCATACAGACAGCACAGTTTGTCCAAATGTGGTGCACCCTGGTGCCAATGCTGCTGTCAGACATCTTTTTATTGATTTAATTTAAAGGACGTGGGGCAAGGCCATACAGAGCCTTGAACATAAAACAAGCATATTTGAAACCTTTCTTCAGGTGACTTTTAAAGCTTAATGTGGAGTCCAATGTGACCCCAAGATACTTGAACGCAATTACAATGTCAAGCTCCTCCCCTCTACGTGTCACCTCTACTGGTTGTTTTGTAAACATCATACACACAGATTTACAAAGATCTTTTGGTATTCTATAAAAGGTCTGATTTAGTAAGCCGATCCTGAACATGGGTAATGGGCAGGTGTAAGAATTAAGGCGGCTTCTTGGATGTCTTTTGTAAAAATGACTGCACCATCTGCATACATTCGATTATTGATTCTCTGATGTTTGTTCAGGTGTTCAGTTGTCTGATATGTTTGTTTTTATTAGTTATTTTGATATACAAATGATTGGTTGGACAAGATAACATTGTGTTTGTGATCGTTAGGAGCCAATATCGAAATCACAGTCAAAGCTTTCGATTAAATGAACAGCCCTAGTACCCGGGATGCAAACGTGCGTTTCCTAGGATGCAAAGGAATGTCCTGCCCTACTCTATATCTGATTGGCTAATATTTGTTGCCTTCGTTAGTTGGATTGGTTATGTTTAGGCGCGGTAATTCGTGTTAATTAGTGTTAGTTTTATTTTAATTTCTGTAAATTAAAATGAAAATTCTGCATCCACAGATTCTGTGCGGCCGTGCTCACAAATTTAAACCACTAAATTATCACATTTACTGATGAATGTGTTTGTGTGTAGGTGTACTGTGACATGACTTCAGAAGGAGGACGGTGGACGGTGAGTATTCAGCCAACCCGTTGGACCTTTACATCAAATCACATTCCAGTAAAAACCTTGTTGTCTGGAAACATGATCTGTCAGATATCTTGTGTGTTTAGCTAGTTAACCCCCCATCCCGTCACCCCAGGTGATCCAGAGGAGGATGGACGGCACGGTGAACTTCTACAGGGGCTGGGATCAATACAAGGCCGGCTTTGGTAACCCTGCTGGAGAGTACTGGCTCGGTGAGAGATTAAACCAAACTAAGTCATGACTTCATAGAAGTATCTGTTCATTAAGTTCACACGTTAAATTCTGTTGAGTAACTCCCGAAATGGAACTTTGACCAAAAAACCTTTAGTCCTTAGATCAGTTAGTTCTCTTCCTGAATTTACTACACATCTGTGCAAGATATTAAACTGGTACTAATTTGCACACATGTATGATGGCAATTTTCCTTTACAAGGTACCTCGACTCGCCTCGACTCTACTCGCCTTTTTTGGTTTTTCAACATGAAAACAAGTCCCTGTTACCTGCCAACACTTACCTTGTTTTAGTATCACCTCCGTTGAGGTTCCCAGCGAGCTGAGGCGATACTAAAAAGTTGACGTGAAAACCTGCAGACTACTGATTGCTCGGAAAGAATCGTAACTAATCACTGCGTCATCATTGCTAGCGACAGACGGGGGTGTCCTGAACAAATCCGCCATTTTTAAATAGTTTAGCCAGCTGTGGTTTTTTTTGCTGCCTCCAGCTTCTTTTGAAACAAAATGTGTCTTCTGGCAAACATGCCGAGAATCAAAAACAACACACCTTCAACGTTCTGTGTGTGTATCGCGTTAGGTCACGGCAGTTTTCTGTGGCGTGGCTATGACAACCAGCCACTCTCGCCTCACGCATGGGGCGGTACTAAATCTGCAATGGAAAATGAAGGATGGGGCACTGCGGTCAAGCAGAGCCAAGCTGGTACTAGCAGTGGGTAAGCGCCATAAATGTGTGTGTGTGTGTGTGTGTGTGTGTGTGTGTGTGTGGGTGGGTGTGTGTGTGTGTGTGTGTGTGTGTGTGTGTGTGTGTGTGTGTGTGTGTGTGTGTGTGTGTGTGTGGATGGATGTGTGTGTGTGTGTGTGTGTGTGTGTGTGTGTGTGTGTGTGTGTGTGTGTGTGTGTGTGGATGTGGATGTGTGTGTGTGTGTGTGTGTGTGTGTGTGTGTGTGTGTGTGTGTGTGTGTGTGTGTGTGTGTGTATGTGTGTGTGTCTCTGTGGATGTGTGTGTGTGTGTGTGTGTGTGTGTGTGTGTGTGTAGGTCTCAACAACATCTACTACCTGACAGAAAAAAGAAAGACTGAGCTGCTGGTCGACATGGAGGACTTTGATGGAAAAAAAGTGTTCGCTCGGTACTCTTCGTTCTCCGTCGGTGCAGAACATGGGGGATTTGTGCTGAGTGTGTCTGGATTCATTAACGGAGGGGCAGGTGAGTGTGTTGATGTTTTTTTCTATCATTCATATATAATGTTTTATAATTTTTTCACAAATAGTCTCATATACTTTTTGACAAACACTGTTTCTGTAGGAGACTCCCTGAGTTATCACAACGGAATGAAGTTCACCACCTTTGACAAAGACCAGGACAACTGGTCTGGGAACTGTGCCAAATTAAACCTGGGGGCGTTCTGGTTCAACGGCTGTCACTATGCAAACCCGAACGGCGTTTATCGTTGGGGGTATGACAAGACTATCAATTACGTTGGAGTGGATTGGTACTATTGGAAAGGTTATAACTACTCCCTGAAGAGCATCAGCATGAAGATCCGTCCTGTGCTGTAGTTCTCCAGGACCAACGTCCAGCAGAATATCAGCTTATCGCTTCTGATTTCTTTCTCTTTCTCTCATTAAGCATTTAATCTCACAACAGGTCTTATTTTCCTGAAACTGGGCACCAGCACAAGAAAACCAACTGACGTTTGTAATTCTTGTTAATGTCTGTGGTGGTTTAAAGTAGAGCTGCACAATATGAGAAACATGTGATAAGTTGTAGAATATGGTGATAACGATATCACTTCCGATAAATAAACAGATATTAAAGTGTTCTCAGTTCTGCTGCTTTCAGTATTCTACTAAAATTGATTTAAAACAACAAAAACAACCATTTCCAACATTCTTTTATTGAACAAATTGAACATTGAATTGAATATAAACGGCAGCACTAAAAAAATAATGAAAGTTACATTTTACTTTCGCGATATGTCGCAGCCTTTAGCGACGTGTTTATTGTGCAAGTTGATAAAAAAAAAATATATATATATATATATATATATATATATATATATTGTGTAGCCCTAGTTTAAGAAAAGTCAGTTGTGTCTCCAGTTGGGCGGCTGCAGCAGGAAAGTAGGGCCCATAATCTTTAAACGGAAACACATATATAGTCTGATCAGGTGTATATCACTGCATGAACTGCTAACATGATTCCAAAAGAGTCTGTAAAACCTAAATGAAAAGTATGAAACCATCTTTGTAGTTCAGGACAGCCAGGTGATGTTTGGTGGAGGTTTGAAACTCTAATGTGAATCTTTATCTGCTGTACGGTGACAATAAATAAGAAGCTGAGCATTAAGATGATCTGATGTCTTCACTTTGTCTCCTGTGTCTTTCTGTCTGGACTAATTTTCAAATTCAAACATTTATATTTTAGCATTTGGATTTTATTTTATTTTAGTTTGAATAGTTTTTCAGAGTGTTTGTTAGATTTATTTTTAGACAATAACACATTCGACTGTGTCCTTATGAGTTCAGTTGTAACTTCCTGTGCTTGTCTTTCTATTTAATTTTAAGTGTAGAGAGGGAGAGCTGTGCTGAATTCACTATTAGGAAAATCTAAATTCTTAGTAATGTTTTCAACAGCATGAATGTATTTTATTACAATTTTTTCAGATTATAAAAGTATGTAGGGAAATGTCACAGTTTAGGGTGTTTTCACTGTTGATTTGTTTCACTGTTGTTTAACTTCAACAAATGCAACATCTTTCAGAAAGTCAAAGAGTAATCGTGTTGAATTATTTAGATTTTAATACTGATCAAAAAAATTGTGATTATTTTTTCCTTAATCGGGCAGCCCTAGGTCGAGATTGATCACAAAATCATATTTCTTCCCGTCTAAGTCCCCTCTCATCTAATATTACAAACATTTGCATAAATCAAGGAATTATCTTTCACAAACACCTCAATTTTTCATCCAATTAGGAAACACAGTCATACCTGCATTCATTTCATCCCTTGTGTTGTCCTCCTGTCAACCATTAACTTGGTGTCCTTCCAGGTCAAAATTAACTTTTTTTAGCACTTTTCCCAACATCTTGTTGCTATTTTTGATGATGTTGTCACTTTTTTCAACACTTTATTTTATTCATGGTCAATAACCTTAATTTAAATGACATTATACCTAATTTTTGAGTTAAAAAAGCAGAAGTTATGAATTATTTAAAACCATTTAAAAACATTTTTCAAATGCTATAAATTGAATAAAACACTCAAAATTCAATGGAAATAATCATTAATTTTACCTGCGAAGAATGTTGTATGCCTTCCATACAACATGCATGCATCCAAATTATTTTTTGGGCAATTTAGTTGTAAGAAACCCATATTTCTGACATAAAAAACTTTGAAAATGGGTCAAATATGACCCGAGGACAACACAAGGGTTAATTGATTCATCCAAACCGGTTTCATCCAATTAGGAAACACAGTCATACCTGCGTTCAGTCCGTCCCAGTTAGATTACTGCAATGCACTCTTCTCATGCTTCTCACAGCAAAACCTGAATCACAATAACTAAATATCTTTGGCTTTTGGATAAAAACAATCCATCTGAACAGGTCACTCTTGAATGTTTTTCTTCTTTTCTGATAATTTATAGACTAAATAATTAATCAAAAAGATACTTGACACAGTAGATTAATCAATAAATTACATAATTTGTGCTTTTTATGTTTTTAAAATTCCTGAGAGCAAGCGCTTCATCCACAGGAAAATCTTTGTTTCTTTGGTTTATACACAAGCTTGCACTTGCACTCTGACATCACATTACAGGAGTTTAATCATCTCTGAAGTTAATATCTGATTGTCCCTTTACGTCCTGCAGTTGATCAAAGACGTTCAGGCGTCCATCAGTTCAGTCAGAGACTTCAGCGTTGTCCGCTGTCAAGGCTCGGGCAGGCGGTAATCCAGTGAGTGGTTTCCCTCACGGAGGCGTCCGAAACATCCGAGCAGCAGATCCACCGCCGTGCTGACTGTGGACCGGACATCCTCGTCACTTTGACCCCTCAGAGGATTCACCTCCACCATGTCCACTGCCGACAGAAGACCTGCAGGACGGGCACAGGGGACATTTAGGGCTGTTAGCTAGTTAACACTATACTCGACAGCAGCTAACGTTAGCCTACCGCTAGCTAGTTAACACTATACTCTACAGCAGCTAACGTTAGCCTACCGCTAGCTAGTTAACACTATACTCGACAGCAGCTAACGTTAGCCTACCGCTAGCTAGTTAACACTATACTCGACAGCAGCTAACGTTAGCCTACCGCTAGCTAGTTAACACTATACTCGACAGCAGCTAACGTTAGCCTACCGCTAGCTAGTTAACACTATACTCTACAGCAGCTAACGTTAGCCTACCGCTAGCTAGTTAACACTATACTCGACAGCAGCTAACGTTAGCCTACCGCTAGCTAGTTAACACTATACTCGACAGCAGCTAACGTTAGCCTACCACTAGCTAGTAGCTGGATTAAACACGGTTACAATGCTGACAGCTAACGCTGAACGGTGTAAAGTGTGACTGTGTTTTACTGTAGAGGACTGTGACTCAACAGCAGGATGTAACAATCTGCAGCTGCCGAGCTGCCGTCGGAAAAACAACACACACGGTGCGTTCAATGAAACTGGTAAACTACAGCTTCGTGGTGCATTTGAAGTTATTGTAAATGTCCTTGGTGGTTGTTTTTGTCGTTCAACAGCAATTTACTAGTGAAATAAGTTATTATTGTTATTGTTATACATTATTATTAAATCATTTAATTTTGACCATATGGCCTTAGCAATAAACAAGCCGTTCTTTAATGTCACCAACTGTTGTTTAGTACCCTTTGTTTTCTTTTCTTTTTTTACTTTCTTAAAAAGTATCGGTTCAGGCACCGTTAATTATGTATGCGATTAATTTCGATTCATTAATCACAGAGTCTGTAATGAATTAGATTAATTTTTTTAATCGATTGACAGCCCTAGTTTTAATATAAAGTTTTGACCCAGAAAAACTTTGCTTAGTAGACGGGAAGACAACACAAAGGTTAAATGAAAGCGTAGCTTCAGCGTTGGTACCTGTCTGACCGAGGTGTTCGGCGATGTAGACTCCCTCTCTGTAGGTGAGCCCTCCGACTACAGGTGTCCCTGTTGCCGGGGTAACAGAGGGGTCGATGGCATCGATGTCATAGCTCAGGTGGATCGGTTTCTTCACTCTGTAGAAAAAAAAATAATTAATAAAAAAACAAAAACATTTCATTATTTCAGAGGAATATTCTAAATTTATTCCCACTTTGTATATTCAAATAAAGGGGGCGTGGCTATCTCACAGCCCTAAAATAAATCTGCGTTCCAGGCAACCTGTAACCTGTTTTCAAAAAAGTTGAACATTTTGAGAAACGAAGTTTAAAAATTTTAAGAAAAACGATTTTTTTTTTAGCTAAAAAGATAAATATTTAGAGGAAAAATTTTTATATTTTCAGAAAAGTAAAAATTTGAAAAAATAAGTCACATATTTGTTGAAAAAAGTGAAAATATTTTAAGAAAACCTTGAATATTTTGTGTAAAAGTCTCTTTCTTCGTGAAGTGAAGCTGTCTTTAAAGGTGCACTATGAGTTCCTGCATGGTTTCAGCACAATTCATTTTTGTCTCAAATGGTAGTCATCTCTCCTTGATCCGCTAGCTGCCTGCCCGCTGAACACACCGTGAAAAAGCCCGGTCTCGGGAGACAACACAGGGGTCGTAAACGTCAAACAAACATTAGAGGCACAGGCTGTGCACCAAAATACAACAAACCACGTTCCAGCCAATCACTGACAAGATGGTTGGGGGAGGGGGTGGGGTTTATCATGGGGGGCATCACGTAACTCATGTTTTCATAACCTTCTACCCGTGAAAATGCCCTGGAACGGCAGTCAAACCCGTAACTTACTACTCGTAAACTCGTACCACATCGTTGTACTCCCAGTTACAGTTTTTGACGTCACACACACATAAACAACAATGGCGCCCCCTGTTGATGCTGTACAGACGCCGCTGATTAACGGTGTGGTGTTTTCTGTGGAGTTTTGTCATTTGTGAAGTTTTGTTATTTGTTATTTACATGTTTAATCAAATGTTTACCTTAAACCAGAGCTACAAATGCCGAAAGTAACACTTATGAAAAAATGTTTGCAGTTTAGCAGCCCAATAGTGTAGTGCCTCTTTAAGAGGGGGGTGCTGTGAGTACATGCGACCGGTGATTACTACGTGAAAAGGAAGCGCGAGATTCTTAGTAAGCTCTCTTAATTTCATATGTTTTCTTGTCTGCTTTTATGATGTACGCTTCATTTTGTCTACTGTCGCCATGCTACGTTGTACTGTGTTTACGTCCGTTGCACGTTAAAGATAACGCTATGCTCCAAAGTTATAAGTTGACGAGGTGGCGAAGCTGTGGGACATAAAGCTAACATTTAGACTTATAACTTTTTTGCACCATACGTGTCCATTCGTGTTTACTTTCTTTAGCTTTATAAATGTCTGAAGTATGAATCGTGGATCGGTGTTTAACGTAAGTAACGTTGTACTTCCTGGTTTACCGCGGGGCATTTTGGGAGCTGTAGTTTCCAGCTGCTAGCAGAAATACTGCATGCATCTTGCATAGGTTTTGGTAGGACTTACATGAATGTTTGAAGTGTGAAGCGTGTACATGAAAATTAAGAAATTAGTATTATTGTTATTATAGTATATTATTAATAATAATATTATATATTTATTTGATAATGTTATTTATTTTGTTGCTTATGTTCCATCCATCTTCTTCCGCTTGTCCGGTAACGGGTCGCGGGGGTAGCAGCTCCAGCAGGGGACCCCAAACTTCCCTTTCCCGAGCCACATTAACCAGCTCCGACTGGGGGATCCCAAGGCGTTCCCAGGCCAGGTTGGAGATATAATCCCTCCACCTAGTCCTGGGTCTTCCCCGAGGCCTCCTCCCAGCTGGACGTCCCTGGAACACCTCCCTAGGGAGGCGCCCAGGGGGCATCCTTACCAGATGCCCGAACCACCTCAACTGGCTCCTTTCGACGCGAAGGAGCAGCGGCTTTACTCTGGGCTCCTCACGGATGACTGAGCTTCTCACCCTATCTCTAAGGGAGACGCCAGCCACCCTCCTGAGGAAACCCATTTCGGCCGCTTGTACCCTGGATCTCGTTCTTTCGGTCATGACCCAGCCTTCATGACCATAGGTGAGGGTAGGAACGAAAACTGACCGGTAGATTGAGAGCTTTGCCTTCTGGCTCAGCTCTCTTTTCGTCACAACGGTGCGATAAATTGAGTGTAATACCGCACCCGCTGCGCCGATTCTCCGACCAATCTCCCACTCCATTGTCCCCTCACTCGCGAACAAGACTCCAAGGTACTTGAACTCCTTCACTTGGGGTAAAGACTCATTCCCTACCTGGAGAAGGCACTCCATCGGTTTCCTGCTGAGAACCATGGCTCAGATTTAGAGGTGCTGATCCTCATCCCGGCCGCTTCACACTCGGCTGCGAACCGATCCAGTGAGTGCTGAAGGTCACAGGCCGATGATGCCATCAGGACCACATCATCCGCAAAAAGCAGCGATGAGATCCCCAGCTCACCAAACTGCAACCCCTCTCCACCCCGACTACGCCTCGATATCCTGTCCATAAATACTACAAACAGGATTGGTGACAAAGCGCAGCCCTGGCGGAGGCCAACCCTCACCTGAAACGAGTCCAACTTACTGCCGAGAACCCGGACACAGCTCTCGCTTTGGTCGTACAGAGATTGGATGGCCCTGAGAAGGGACCCCCTCACCCCATACTCCCGCAGCACCTCCCACAGTATCTCCCGGGGGACCCGGTCATACGCCTTCTCCAGATCCACAAAGCACATGTAGACCGGTTGGGCATACTCCCAGGCTCCCTCCAGGATCCTTGCGAGAGTAAAGATCTGGTCCGTTGTTCCACGACCAGGACGGAATCCGCATTGTTCCTCTTCAACCTGAGGTTAGACTATCGACCGAACCCTCCTTTCCAGCACCTTGGAGTAGACTTTACCGGGGAGGCTGAGAAGTGTGATACCCCTGTAATTGGCACACACCCTCTGGTCCCCCTTTTTGAAAAGGGGAACCACCACCCCGGTCTGCCACTCCTGAGGCACCGTCCCCAACTTCCACGCAATGTTGAAGAGGCGTGTCAACCAAGACAACCACTCCACACCCAGAGCTTTAAGCATTTCTGGACGGATCTCATCAATCCCTGGGGCTTTGCCACTGTGGAGTTGTTTAACTACCTCAGCAACTTCCACCAGGGAAATTGACGACAATCCCCCATCATCCTCCAGCTCTGCCTCTACCATAGAGGGCGTATTAGTCGGATTTAGGAGTTCCTCAAAGTGCTCCTTCCACCGCCCTATTACCTCCTCAGTTGAGGTCAACAGCTTCCCATCCTTACTGTACACAGCTTGGATGGTTCCCCGCTTCCCCCTCCTGAGGTGGCGAACGGTTTTCCAGAAGCACCTTGGTGCCGACCGAAAGTCCTTCTCCATGTCTTCTCCGAACTTCTCCCACACCCGCTGCTTTGCCTCTTTCACGGCAGAGGCTGCAGCCCTTCGGTACCTTGCAACTGCCTCCGGAGTCCTCTGGGATAACATATCCCAGAAAGACTCCTTCTTCAGTCGGACGGCTTCCCTGACCACCGGTGTCCACCACGGTGTTCGTGGGTTACCGCCCCTTGAGGCACCTAAGACCCTAAGACCACAGCTCCCCGCTGCAGCTTCAGCAATGGAAACTTTGAACATTGTCCACTCGGGTTCAATGCCCCCAGCCTCCACAGGGATGCACGAAAAGCTCCGCCGGAGGTGTGAGTTGAAAGTCTGTCGGACAGGGGCCACCTCCAGACGTTCCCAATTTACCCGCACTACCCGTTTGGGCTTACCAGGTCTGTCCAGAGTCTTCCCACACCCTCTGACCCAACTCACCACCAGATGGTGATCAGTTGACAGCTCCGCCCCTCTCTTCACCCGAGTGTCCAAAACATACGGCCTCAGATCAGATGAAACGATTATAAAATCGATCATTGACCTTTGGCCTAGGGTGCTCTGGTACCAAGTACACTTATGAGCATCCCTATGTTCGAACATGGTGTTCGTTATAGACAATCCATGACTAGCACAGAAGTCCAACAACAAACAACCACTCTGGTTTAGATCAGGGAGGCCGTTCCTCCCAATCACGCCTCTCCATGTGTCTCCATCATTTCCCACGTGCGCGTTGAAGTCCCCCAGCAGAACTATGGAGTCCCCTACTGGAGCCCCATACAGGACTCCATTCAAGGTCTCCAAGAAGGCCGAATACTCCGAGCTCTTGTTTGGTGCATACGCACAAACAACAGTCAGAGTTTTCCCCCCCCACAACCCGCAGGCGTAGGGAGGCGACCCTCTCGTCCACCGGGGTGAACTCCACGTAGCGGCGCTCAGGTGGCGCCGCTCAGGTGGCAGCGCACCCGACCCCAGCGGTTCCTCCCACAGGTGGTGGGCCCATGGGTTGGAGAGAGAGGTGGCACGTAGCTTTTTCGGGCTGTGCCCGGCCGGGCTCCGTGGCAAACCTGGCCACCAGGCGCTCGCTGACGGGCCCTCCATCTGGGCCTGGCTCCAGACGGGGGCCCCGGGCTTTCTCCGGGCAGGGTCACTCCATCTCTACCTCGTTTTTTTCATAGGGTTTTTGAACCATTCTTTGTCTGGCCCCTCCCCTGAGACCACTTTGCCTTGGGAGACCCTACCAGGAGCACAAAGCTCCAGACAACACAGCCCTCAGGTTCATAGGGACACACAAACCTCTCCACCACAATAAGGTGATGGTTCCATGATAAGGTGATGTTGCTTATTGTTATTAGGCTATTTAGGTAAAGAACTGGGGAGCTGTGATGTTTGTAGTATGCACATGAAAATTGAAACATTGCATTTCTATTATTTCAGGTTTATTACCTGGTTACCCTTTGTGAAAAAATAAACAAACAAACGTGGAATACCGAGTAATATCCTTTGTATACTGGGTTGCCCTTTCTGTGGGGAGAACACGGAACAGTGAGAAATAGAAATAAATATACATAAATAGGCAACGTAAAGTAATTCCGCACATTGTAATCAAAATAATACACATACGATTGTGGACTACTACAGGTTATGTTTATTAAATGAAGTCCAAAATATGTCGCCGACAAGAAATCGTTAGTATCAGCTAGCGCTAGCTAACGTCAACATTAGGTAGCCGCTAGCTTAACTTGCCTGGAACGCTACCAAGTCGTGAGTCTTGACTTGAAGTTGTAACGTACGGGCTAAAAATTGTGTCTGGAACGCAGCATAAAGTCCAGTTCAGACCAAAGTAACAAATGTCGAAAAAAGTTACTTCTATACTCCCAAAGCCAACCTCCATGGCCGGCAAAAGTTGTCAGATCGAGCACAATGCACTTCGAAAGTCATAAAACTATCTGTGTAATACAACGGGCCGGCTACGTTGCAGCATAATGTCTGTGGAGCGGATGCTCTAACACTCTTCCTCTATAATCTATGAAGCTGTTTCCAGCGGACAGAGAGCAGCCTAGTGCAGCGTCTGCTCTGCAGAGATCTGCTCTACAAGCGTAGAAACAGGACAGTCTTCTTTTATATATTTTACGTGAGGTGTGTGCAGCTCTTTCACACAGAAATGGATCATAAAGTGTCTTTATTTCTTTTTAAATTAAACTACCGATATACAGGAAACTAGAGATGGTCCGATACCATTTTTGCTTCCAGATACCGATTCTGATACCTGAACTTGCGTATCGGCCGATACCAGTGTGTCATATATTTTATTATGTTTTATCAACTGTATACTACTATCCCTGTATGGATGATATGATGTATAACAGCTGTATACTACTATCCCTGTATGATGATATGATGTATAACAGCTGTATACTACTATCCCTGTATGGATGATATGATTTCTGTCTTTGTTGTCGGTCTGGCTCAGGTTAAACACAAACAATCAACGGCACAGAACTTTCTTATATTATCCAGTTTGACAGTCAGTTAACGGAAAAAGAACATAAATAAATACTTTAACGTAGATTTTCTTTCGGGCTTTATTACGTGGTATCGGATCGGTGCATAAACTCCAGTAGTTCCTGGTACCGATACCAGCGTTTTAGGCAGTATCAGAGGCAATACCGATACTGATATCGGTATCGGGACATCTCTACAGGAAACGTGAATGACTGTCAGTGAGCGTGTTGGCAGTTTGGTTTGGAGAGTTTCTGTTTTTCTTTCTTGTTTCCTCTGATAACAGCTGACAGTAGGTTGATGTTTCACAGCTCTGTGCCGGCTCCAAAAACTGAAGAAACAACAACAATCCCAGAGAGGAAGCTCTCCGTCTCGCTGTGACTCGCACAATCCTACGCCATGTGGCGCTGCAGGTGGAGACGGTTAAAGCGTTAACTCTCGCCAAAATGCATCCTAGGTTCTTTTTGTGAATGTACCCGAGTCAAACTTTCGCTTAAAAGCATATTTAGGACGGAAACGCCACTTTTAAGACCGTATTTTCATTTTCGGTCAAATGGCCTTTTGACTGCAACGTAACAGGGAGGAGAGTAAAGATGGAAAGCTCCTAAAGCTTAGTTCCATATAAATGCACGGATAATTAGTTGTTTTGTCGTTAGTGAAAACAGTATTGACCTCGTAGTTGAAAAAATCAATACATGCGTTCATTCGGAGATCGACAATTTTTACTGGCAGATGGCGGTGAGCGGAAAAACCAAGGGGGTAAGCCAGCCTCCGCAACGCGTACCTCCTATGGCGCTATTTTGATGCTACCAAGCCATCACCTCCCGTTAGCATCCCATTGACTGCCATTCATTCTGACGTCACTTTGACAGAGAATAACTTTACATCTGAAGAGTTTAAAGACTCTATTTGTCCCATTGTTTATTTCTAAAGAAACACGACAATGTATAAAAGGCTCCATTACCTTGTACCTCACGTTATGGCTCCGTAGCAGACGTTTTTTATAAAAATAGGCTAACGATTGGGTCATAACCACGAGACTTACTGTCTCATAGTAGAGGAATTACCGTATAGTACAGGAGAAGCTCTCAGGCAGTTTGGACTTACATTAGCTGTTTAAGTTTAAAGTACCCATATTATGAAAAAATCACTTTTTCTGGGATTTGGGGTGTTATTTTGTGTCTCTGGTGCTTCTACACACATACAAACTTGTAAAAAAAAACCTCCATGCTGTTTTGAGTGAGATACGGTTTCTGAATGTGTCCTGCCTTCAGTCTCTGGGTGAGCTGGTCAAAATCTGCACAGCTTTCTACGTCACTAGCCAAAATGGGGGGGCTGAACCATGCTAGCGGTTAGCCCTCTCGTTCTCAATAGCAAAACACTGCTACAACACACACTAGTTCACCCTAATCTACAAAAGAACTACTTCCATGTCCCTGTTCTGCAGGTATTCACACAAAGTTGGAAGTGTGCCCTCGTTTAGAAGAAGTCTTCCGGCTAATCCTGCCTTGTACTGCTGAAGTTGGAGAAACAGCTAGCTAGCTCATGTAATCCTTACCTAGCTACTGATCATGTGATCTTACCTAGCTACTGAGCGTGTGATCTTACCTAGCTACTGATCATGTGATCTTACCTAGCTACTGAGCATGTGATCTTACCTAGCTACCGAGCGTGTGATCTTACCTAGCTACCGAGCGTGTGATCTTACCTAGCTACTGAGCATGTGCGACTGCCAACAAAGATGTTACAGCAGTGAGAGGTCTCACTCTGTAGCTACAACAGAGACCTGAACACAGGGTGAAAAGAGGAGCTGCAGCAATGTGCAGTACAACTAAAATATGGAGGTTTTTTTTAAATTAAACCATGTAAACCTATTCTGGTACAATCTTAAATTACAATTATGAACCTGAAAATGAGCATAATTGTCGTGGTTGGGGTTTTTGTTTCTAGTTTTCTAGTCCTTTTTGTGTGTTTTTTCTGTTGGTCCTGCTTCTCCCTGTGCCTCCTGTGTTTTCCCTCCTCCCATCTGCTCCTGCCTGCTGCCAGTTGACGACGCTCACCTGTCCCTTATTTCACAATCACCTCCCCTGCCACACACACCTGCCAGCTATCTACAATCAAGCTCAGTACTTCAACCCCGGCTCCACTCACAATCTTTGCTGGATCATTGTCTCTGCCACTCTAGTGACACTAGATACAAGCGCACGCTCTAAACAGTTGTTACTTTACCTGTCGTTACCCTGTGCCTGTCCTTACCTCTCCTCCTGTTTTTCCCTGCAGTCATCTGCTCCACACCTTCCTCCCGCATCCAGTCAGCTGGAATCACCATCCGGTCCCCCTCTCACGGCTCCCTGCTCTACCCTGCCTCCGTTTCTGCTCCGTCCGGCCTCCGCTCCTACTTCCAGCCACCCCCTCCTCAACTCACCTGTTCCCCGGATTCCAGTGCCTCCTCCTCGGTTCCCTCGGCCCTGTTTCCCCTATCCTCAGTAAGCTCCCTCACCATCCTATCGTCAGTAAGCTCCCTCACCATCCTATCCTCAGTAAGCTCCCTCACCATCCTATCCTCAGTAAGCTCCCTCACCATCCTATCGTCAGTAAGCTCCCTCACCATCCTATCGTCAGTAAGCTCCCTCACCATCCTATCCTCAGTAAGCTCCCTCACCATCCTATCCTCAGTAAGCTCCCTCACCATCCTATCGTCAGTAAGCTCCCTCACCATCCTATCGTCAGTAAGCTCCCTCACCATCCTATCCTGGCTAGCTCTCTCACCATCCTATCCCCTGAGTCCTTCGCCCTCCTAGGTTTTGCTCCTCGCCATACTAGTTTCTGCCCCTGAGTCCCTCGCCATCCTAGGTTTTCCCCTTGAGTCCCTCGTCATCCTTCCCCCAGGCCTCGTGTCTACACTCTTGTTTTGGCATCCACCTCCCCACTACCTTCCCCATTTTCTATCATTTAATAAGCCTTTTTGTTGAACTCTGCATTTGGGTCCGTTCTGTGCCTCAATTGTAACAAGAATATGGCCACTTTAATTCCTAATGTTAACTATCATTTTAGTGATCAATAATTAGCCTGTGTCTATGTTATCTCCTTACATATACCTACGCTCTCCGTCTCTGCTAGATTGGGAATGATTGAGATTTCTCTTGGCACAGCTACCAGAAGACTTCCAACTTTCAGACAGGTTGCTCACGTCACATCTACGTCTTCAAGCTCAGTTGGAGGCTGCTCAGTAACGCTCAGCCATCACCGGGAAAGAGACTTCTAATGTCCTTCACTGGTGCAAGTCCACGGCGTCCATTAATTTTACCGTCTATGGGAAAAACCAATAGCTACGGTGAGTTGTTAAAACCTTTTTTTAGTAAACTCTATGAACACAACCAATGTTGTCAAGTCTTGGTTAAGGTGTAGAGCCCTTGGTGATACTTGGAGCAAAGTCTCATGTTGTGTCGAGCCTTCATAGTGATTTTGATGTGATCATAGTAGTACCCCTAGCACTCCCATTCAAAAGGCCATTTGACCAAAAACGAAAATACGGTCAATCTTAAAAGTGGTGCTTCCGTCCTAATTATGCTTTTAAACGAAAGTTTGACAGATTCACAAAAAGACCCTGGGTTGCATTTTGGCGAGAGTTACGCTTTAAAAGATACGTTACGCGTTCAGTGCAGCCAAAACGTTAGCGTGTAGTTGTCTACCGGGAAGTGATTTTTTTGTGTCCCAGTGATTGGGTAGTCGTTGATTACTTGGCAGAGAGGTAGTCACACGTCTCCTCCATGACTTTAGCTACGCCGAGTTGATCCACCTTGGACATGGAAAACACCTTCACCCCCAGGAGCTTCAGGATGTAGCTGGGGACATAAAAACACTTGGTCAGACCCAAAATAGAGCCAAAACATCCAGAAAAACAACCAAAATATATATAATAATAAAGACAAATAAAGACAAACACACACACAATAGAGAAAGTGCCAAAAAGTGCAGAAACTTTGAATTTTCTTTATATAGTGTGTGTGTGTGTGTGGTCAATCGATTAAAAAAAATTAATCTAATTAATTACAGACTCTGTGATTAATTAATCGCATACATAATTAACGGTGCCTGAACCGATACTTTTGTAAAAAAGAAAACAAAGGGTACTAAACACAGTTGGTGACATTAAAGAACGGCTTGTTTATTGCTAAGGCCATATGGTCAAAATTAAATGATTTAATAATAATGTATAACAATAACTTATTTCACTAGTAAATTGCTGTTGAACGACAAAAACAACCACCGAGGACATTTACAATAACTTCAAATGCACCACGAAGCTGTAGTTTACCAGTTTCATTGAACGCACCGTCTGTATTGTTTTTCCGACGGCAGCTCGGCAGCTGCAGATTGTTACATCCCGCTGTTGAGTCACAGTCCTCTACAGTAAAACACAGTCACACTCTACACCGTTCAGCGTTAGCTGTCAGCATTGGAACCGTGTTTAATCCAGCTACTAGCTAGCGGTAGGCTAATGTTAGCTGCTGTCGAGTATAGTGTTAACTAGCTAGCGGTAGGCTAACGTTAGCTGCTGTTGAGTATAGTGTTAACTAGCTAGTGGTAGGCTAATGTTAGCTGCTGTTGAGTATAGTGTTAACTAGCTAGCGGTAGGCTAACGTTAGCTGCTGTAGAGTATAGTGTTAACTAGCTAGCGGTAGGCTAACGTTAGCTGCTGTAGAGTATAGTGTTAACTAGCTAGCGGTAGGCTAACGTTAGCTGCTGTAGAGTATAGTGTTAACTAGCTAGCGGTAGGCTAACGTTAGCTGCTGTAGAGTATAGTGTTAACTAGCTAGCGGTAGGCTAACGTTAGCTGCTGTTGAGTATAGTGTTAACTAGCTAGCGGTAGGCTAACGTTAGCTGCTGTTGAGTATAGTGTTAACTAGCTAGCAGTAGGCTACCGTTAGCTGCTGTTGAGTATAGTGTTAACTAGCTAGCGGTAGGCTACCGTTAGCTGCTGTTGAGTATAGTGTTAACTAGCTAGCGGTAGGCTAACATTAGCTGCTGTTGAGTATAGTGTTAACTAGCTAGCGGTAGGCTAACGTTAGCTGCTGTTGAGTATAGTGTTAACTAGCGTCCCGTGCAGCGGTGTTTGTGTTTCCTGTATCGTCTTCAGAGCATCAGAGAGAAGAGCAGACATATCAGTGGCTCCAGATTTCGGTAGCCAGGGTTGGCAGGAAGAAGATTTTTACAAGTAAATGTTCCAGTTAATGATCCAGGCAGCACATTCTCGTCTCCCTCCTTCATTTTACAGTCCAATGGAGGCTAGAACGGCTCCGGGTCAAACCTCAATATGGAATGGATTAATCTGCGTTATTTTTTTTAACGCATTATTTTTTCTCAGATTAATTAATCGAAATTAACGCGTTATTTTGACAGCATATATATATATATATATATATATATATATATATATATATATATATATATACACACACACGTACTGCTCCGCTGGATCCACGTCTCTCAGGCCGATGTAGACGAGATCTTTGGCTGATAAACACGGTTTGATCCACGAGAAGTTCGGCAGGATGGGAATCTGGGGACACAAAGAGCAGCAGACGGGAACTTCAGGAACATCGTCAGGACAACAGTTACAAAACTATGTGTCAACAATTTAGTCTGGCAAACAAACACGGTAACGTTTCAGGCTGCATCTACACGGCTACGGCTTGGTAGACAGAAAGAAACTGTGTGTGTTCGTGTTTAACTATATTTGTGGGGTCCAAAAACCGGGAGTCCAGTATACTGGTGGGGCCAAAATGCTGGACCCCACAACTTTAAAGGGCTGTCTGAGGGTTAAGACTTGGTTTTAGGATTAGGGTTAGAATTAGGTTATGGTTAGGGTGAGGGTAAGGGTTAAGGTTAGGCATTTAGTGGTGATGGTTAAGGTTAGGGTAAGGGGCTAGGGAATGCATTATGTCAATGACGGGTCCCCACAAAGATAGTGAAACGCACTGTGTGTGTGTGTGTGTGTGTGTGTGTGAGAGTGTGTGTGTGTGAGAGAGAGAGACCTTAGAGTGCAGCTCGTGCAGCAGGTAGGAGACAGGCTGCCCGTGGATGTTTCCGGTGTACGAGCTCAGCGGCGTGTTGATGTCGGCGTGGGCATCGACCCACACAACACTCAGATCTCCCACCGCCGCAGCGTGACCGTGAATGGAGCCGATGGCCAGACTGATGAACACACAGAGACAGAGCGTAGTCATGGAAACATCATCCCTCACATGCTTTTTAAATGGTTTCAATGGTGTGTTACGGCTGCCGTCGGCACCCTCATGTGTATGTTTAACAGAGTGTGATATGTGAGATGCAAAGCAGGCTGTGGCATCCCATGCTGAAGAGTCGTTGGACAAAGGAAGTCCCGCCCAGTTCCTGGAGGAGTAAGCTGATTGGTGCGGCATGCCACCACTGATTGGCCAATCGAGGAAGGCTGCCTCCAGCTTAAAAGGCCTGATTGATCGCAGATGAAGGCAGCTGCCAGACCAGATTCAAGCCCCGTTTACACGAAGGGAAGACGCAGATATTTTCCTGCGGTTTGGCCTCTCATTTACACGAAAACCCCCGTTTTTAATCACAGAAAACGATTATTTCTAAAAAACTCCGGCCAAAGTGGAGATTTTGGAAAACTTTGTTTGCACGTTTGCATGTAAACTGAGACAAACGGAGGTTGAGGCAGCCGAGAGAGAGAGAGAGGAAGTGAGTCGTTGCTGTTGTTGCTATTTTCTGGATTCTGATTGGCTAACGTGGGCTTGAGCTTATTGTTACACCGCCACCTACAGGTGTGGCGTGCTCTTGACGGCATATATATACACGGGGACATGTAAACAAACACTTTTCTGAAAACATAGAGGTTCTAAATGTCCGTTTATGAAAATAGCCGGCCACGTGTAAACGTAGTCATATTTTGTGAAATTATTTGTGAGAGTAAGGAAGTGGGCCAAGGCTTGAGATTTAAAAACTGACGACATCTTTGCATTTAACAGGTTTGTCGTGTTTAGTCACATTAGATTCAGGGGTGCTGTGAGTATTGTGTTTTGTTTTGCAAAGTACCTTAGAGAGGATTTTTGTTTAATATTTTGTTTTCTTATAAGTGTAGAAACAGTCTTCCTTTTGAGGATCTCTTTTTGTTATATTCTGTTTTTTAATTCCCCAGCACCCATCAGCCCATGTTTTCCATTTGTAGCTCTTTTATTAAATTTGCCCTGTTCAAAAGAAAAATCCTTTCAAATACCAATTACACCTGGTTTTATGTTTGTTGCACAATTCCTCCAAGTACCTCACTAAAAAACTAAAAATCCCTATCCTTACCAGAGTCAATCTAGTGTGCAGTAACTCCCAAATAATGTTGATTACTCACTGATGTCCAGTGATCACCTTGCATCACTTTGCAGCAGTTCCAGTGTGGCTGCTTTCTCCGTGTGGTACAGGCTGTGTATGGTGAGACTCCTGTCCCCCTCGACGGCCACGTATAAGACGGTCAGGTGAGACTACCGTCCCCCTCGACGGCCACGTATAAGACGGTCAGGTGAGACTACCGTCCCCCTCGACGGCCACGTATAAGACGGTCAGGTGAGACTACCGTCCCCCTCGACGGCCACGTATAAGACGGTCAGGTGAGACTACCGTCCCCCTCGACGGCCACGTATAAGACGGTCAGGTGAGACTACCGTCCCCCTCGACGGCCACGTATAAGACGGTCAGGTGAGACTCCCGTCCCCCTCGACGGCCACGTATAAGACGGTCAGGTGAGACTACCGTCCCCCTCGACGGCCACGTATAAGACGGTCAGGTGAGACTACCGTCCCCCTCGACGGCCACGTATAAGACGGTCAGGTGAGACTACCGTCCCCCTCGACGGCCACGTATAAGACGGTCAGGTGAGACTACCGTCCCCCTCGACGGCCACGTATAAGACGGTCAGGTGAGACTACCGTCCCCCTCGACGGCCACGTATAAGACGGTCAGGTGAGACTACCGTCCCCCTCGACGGCCACGTATAAGACGGTCAGGTGAGACTACCGTCCCCCTCGACGGCCACGTATAAGACGGTCAGGTGAGACTACCGTCCCCCTCGACGGCCACGTATAAGACGGTCAGGTGAGACTACCGTCCCCCTCGACGGCCACGTATAAGACGGTCAGGTGAGACTACCGTCCTCCTCGACGGCCACGTATAAGACGGTCAGGTGAGACTACTGTCCCCCTCGACGGCCACGTATAAGACGGTCAGGTGAGACTACTGTCCTCCTCGACGGCCACGTATAAGACGGTCAGGTGAGACTACCGTCCCCCTCGACGGCCACGTATAAGACGGTCAGGTGAGACTACCGTCCCCCCTCGACGGCCACGTATAAGGCGGTCAGGTGAGACTACCGTCCCCCTCGACGGCCACGTATAAGACGGTCAGGTGAGACTACCGTCCCCCTCGACGGCCACGTATAAGACGGTCAGGTGAGACTACCGTCCCCCTCGACGGCCACGTATAAGACGGTCAGGTGAGACTACTGTCCCCCTCGACGGCCACGTATAAGACGGTCAGGTGAGACTACCGTCCCCCTCGACGGCCACGTATAAGACGGTCAGGTGAGACTACCGTCCCCCTCGACGGCCACGTATAAGACGGTCAGGTGAGACTACCGTCCCCCTCGACGGCCACGTATAAGACGGTCAGGTGAGACTACCGTCCCCCTCGACGGCCACGTATAAGACGGTCAGGTGAGACTACTGTCCCTACTTGGGTGGCAATTAACTGCAGACCTGTCAGCATCGTAGAAGACTCGGTCTTAAAGACTACGGTTGCCGTTCTGAGTCTACATGGCCGTCGAGGGGGACAGTAGTCTCACCTGACCGTCTTACATGGCCGTCGAGGGGAGTTATTTAGGAGTTACTAAACACTATTGACTCTAGTAAGGATAGGGATTTGTAGTTTTTTAGTTAGGGACTTGGAGATGTGCATAATGACAGATTCACACATTTGTCTTTTGTTTACAGTAAATAATAACAAATACAAATCCTAAAGTCAAGTTCAATAAAGTAACTTTCTTTGCATTCATTTGATTCCC